>NC_073307.1:15015626-15230626 GCF_027595985.1 Sorex araneus | reverse complement strand
GACGTTACTGGTGCCCACTCAAACAAATCGATGAGCAATGGGATGACAGTGACCTTACTCTAGAGGGGTTCCTACATTTATGTGGCTCTCAAAAAATGGGGGAAAAACCCCTCTGAACATGAATGGGAGGAGATATACATCTCTATACATAAGAGAGAATGAGCAGTGTCTTTATTTCCCATTCACTGGCTGCGCCACCCAGCGGGTGATGTGTGCCTTGGTTTCCCCACCTCTCCTAGCCCTGCTCATCTCCCAGAGTGGCTGTGAGGAGGACACCAGGCAGCAGAATAATGCCGGACACATGAGAAGGGCTCCTGATGGCCTTCCAGCATCGTCCCTTTGCCTGAGTTCCTGTCGAACCCCCGATGAATAGGGAAGGTATATAGCTAGTTAGAGAGAATGGAGCCGTGTGTTTAATGTGGCTATTGAGTGGGGGCCTCTGCAAGGACTTATTGGCAAGACAGACTCCTGTGGATGAGTTATGTAAGTGGCATCCCAGAGGTCCCGGCATGGATGCAAACCAATTAAGTTAAGCACTTACCGCAATCACAAGTGCAACTCATAGGTTTAAAAGTGGGAAGAGAGTATATGTGAACTTGGCTTTGCCGTGCTCTGCTTTGTCAAATCTATTAGAAATATAGCCGGTGAATTCTTCACTCCTGTTCTTCTAAATTCTGCAGCACTTCTTTTTTATCTATAGGAATGGAGAATTCCGAATCTCTCTCTCTCTCTCTCTCTCTCTCTCTCTCTCTCTCTCTCTCTCTCTCTCTCTCGTACAATCTTGGGTATTTAGCTTCTCTTTCCAGCAGGTCCAACTTTGGGCGGGGGGAAACTCCAAACAATAATGGTGAGTTTTTTGTTGAAATGTTGAATGTAATCAAAGTAGAGAGAGAGTAATGTGGGCTGGGGGGGTGGGGGTGGGAGGGAGGTTTACTATGGTTCTTGGTGGTAGAATATGTGCACTGGTGAAGGGATGGGTGTTTGAGAATTGTGTAACTGAGACTTAAGCCTGAAAGCTTTGTAACTTTGCAACTTTCTACATGGTGATTCAATAAAATAAATAAATAAACAAAACAAACAAAAAAACAATCTTGGGTGTTTATACATTCCTAAGAACTTATTTGTAAAAAGGAAAAGTTTTCATGTATTTGTAAAATATATTTTTTACTTCTTTTCATTATGCGCATTTTCAAACACTTTCTTGCATTTTTTTCTTGGGCCACAGCTGGAAGTGCTCAGGACTTACTCCTGGCTTTGTGCTCAGGGATCACATGGGCAGTGCTTGGGGAACCAGATGTGGATCTGGGGATTGAATCTGGATTGGCCGTGTGCAAATCAAGTGCCTTACCTGCTGTACTATCTCTCTCATCTCAAATATTCTCTTTTTCTCTCTCTCTCTATATATCACTGTATCACTGTCATCCTGTTGCTCATCAATTTGCTCCAGCGGGCACCAGTAACATCTCCATTGTGAGACTTGTTACTGTTTTTGGCATATTGAATACGCCATGGGTAGCTTGCCAGGCTTTGCCATGCGGGCAGGATACTCTCAGAAGCTTCCCAGGCTCTCCTAGAGGGATGGAAAAATCGAACCCAGATTAGCTGCGTGCCCTACCCGCTGTGCTATTGCTCCAGCCCCTAAAATGTATTTTTTAATAAAAAAGGTTCACTGTAAGAAACAGAAATCAGGATCATGATTTCTCTGTCTTAAATAAGCTTGCACACTCTCCCACTTTCTCTCCCTCCCTCTTTCCTTCCCTTTCTTCTTTCCCTCCCTCCCTCCCTCCCTCCCTCCCTCCCTCCCTCCCTCCCTCCCTCCCTCCCTTCCTTCCTTCCTTCCTTCCTTCCTTCCTTCCTTCCTTCCTTCCTTCCTTCCTTCCTTCCTTCCTTCCTTCTTTCCTTCCTTCCATCTTCTTTTGGAGAGAAAACAAGACTTCACCAAAGCAAATAGTTACACCTCAAAATGTCAGTTGCAAGGCAAACTCTTTATTCCATTTTCTGCTTCTTAGGGGACAGATTTCACCAAAGACCAAATCAGGGGATTCCATGAAGAAGTGAGAGGAAACATGGTTTACAGTTCCAGAAGTGACAGTCAGGTGATAGCACTGTGCATAGGGTGTTTGCCTTGCATGCAGCAGACCTGGGTTTGATCCTCAGCATCCCATATGGTGCCCCAAGCACCACTAAGAGTAATTCCTGAATGTAGAGCCAGGAGTAACCCCTGAGCATCACAGAGTGTGGCCCAAAAACAAGACAAAAGAAAACAAACCCAGAAATCACTCACAGAATTTTGAAGCACAGTGAGACTTAATACTGCAAATTGAGTGCAATTGTTGAAAGGGCTGTGGTTGTAGGCTGGGCTTGGGGAAGCGAGTCCCAGAACATTACGAGAGTGATGACCTTTGTCATGATCAGATCAAAGATGAACAGGCAGCGGGGCCCAGAATACGCCTTCCTGCTGCTCTCTGGGGTCCAGGAGCGCCTCCCTACCTCAGGCGGCTGTCTCCACCCTTCCCCAGAGTGGGGGCAGCTCTCAGGACTATTAGCATTAAAACGATCGGAGATATGAAGTTCAAATAGATGACATGCAGTGGCATATTGAGGGTACTTCTCTGGAACTAAAATATGTTGAGGGATCTGGCCGCTGGCTCCGTGCTTCTAGTGCTCTCCCCGGCCAGCTCACGGCCAGGAATTAAAACCCCGAGCAAGTACTGAGGCGATCAGGACAGTCCCCTGGGTGAGAGAAGGGCCCATGGAACCCCCTGGGCTTGACAACTTAACCCCAGCACTGAGTGTGCACAGAGGCAGGCCTAGCCAACCTCCAGGACGGGGGTCTCTCACCAAGGCGGGTAAATGCTCTTAGGAAAACACCAGAAGGAAATACTGAGTGTAAAGATGCTGGCTAGAAATGTTAAGGCTATTACAGCTGGATTTCCACCTTCATTGCTGTAGTTTCAATTTTTGTTCTTTCTTTAAAAGCATTGCTTTTTCTTTCCTTCCTTCCTTCTCCTTCCTTCCTTCCTTCCTTCCTTCCTTCCTTCCTTCCTTCCTTCCTTCCTTCCTTCCTTCCTTCCTTCCTTCCTTCCTTCCTTCCTTTCTTTCTTTCTTTCTTTCTTTCTTTCTTTCTTTCTTTCTTTCTCTCTTTCTTTCTTTCTTTCTCTCTCTCTCTCTTTCTTTCTTTCTTTCTTTCTTTCTTTCTTTCTTTCTTTCTTTCTTTCTTTCTTTCTTTCTTTCTTTCTTTCTTTCTTTCTTTCTTTCTTTCTTTCTTCGGAGTTTTGGATCATACCTGGCAATGCCAGGGGTTACTCCTGGCTCTGCACTCAGAAATTACTCCTAGTGGTGCCCATGGAACCATATGGGATGCTGGAGACCAAACCTGGGTCGGCCACATGCCAGGCAAGCACCCCCTCCCCACTGTACTATTACTCTGTCCCTCTTTTATTCTTTTTATATTTTGTTTTTTAATTAATTTATTTTTTAATTAGTGAATCACCGTGAGGGTACAGTTACAGATTTATAAATTTTCATGCTCGTGTTTCCCTCATACAATGTTCGAGAACCCATCCCTTCACCAGTGCCCATTCTCCACCACCAATAAACCCAGCGTCCCTCCCACCCCCTCTTTTTATGTTTTGAACCATGCCCAGTAGTGCTCAGGAGCTCCTCCTGGCTCAGTGCTCAGGGATTGTGTGGGGCCAGGGATTGAACTGAGTCTCTTGCATGCGAAGCATGTGCCACAGCATGGAGTGAGTTCTCTCGGATCCATTTTCAGGTATTGTTTTCTCATTTATACATCGTCACATAGCTACTCTAAGCTGTTACTTTACCCTTCTCAGCTTCTACTTGCTTATCTGTAAATTGGGTTTGATAATAACGTATTACTTAGTTAAGAGGAGCTTTACATTTTTAAGAGTGTTGCATGAAAAGCCCCGAATAAACCCCCCCGGGAGAAAGGAAGGTCAGCACTGAGAGCCTGTGCTGTGGATGTAGAACTAGGCAGCCCCATTTTCTTGCTAGATCCCCATTATCAGATTTCACCTCTTGCAGCTAATTAAGGTTTTCTGAGCTTCACTTTCTTTATAAAGTAAGGATATTGATGGAACCTACCTCAGTGAGGTTGCTGTAACATTGAGAATGGTATCTGGCATGTAGTACTACATAGTAAATACTCAGTAGATGTTTGTTGTCAGTAGTCTCACCCAGGGTTAGCAAACTAATGTGTTACCTGGCATTAATGTCACCATAATTTATTTTTTTAAAAAATTTTTTATTGAGTCACCATGTGGAAAGTTACAAAGTTTTCAGGTTTAAATCTCAGTTATACAATGCTCGAATACCCATCCCTTCACCAGTGCTCATATTCCACCACCAAGAATCCCAGTATAGCTCCACCCCGCCCCCCACACCCCTAACCCCCCCACGCCCCTAGCCCCCCCACCCTTAGACCCCCCCGCCTGTGTAACTAATAAATTTCACTTTACTTTCACTTTGATTGCATACAATATTTCAACAAAACTCACTATTATTGTTTGGAGAGTCTCTCCCCTAAAGTCAGACCTGCTGAAAAGGAAGCATTAGATAATTTGTTTTCCATTGCTGAGGATGAAGAGGTATGAGGTCGAGTGACCACACTTAGCGGCCTCTCAGTTTTGGGTTTCTGTAATTTAGTATTTTAGTAACTAAGTCCAGAGAGATATCTGCCAGAAGTTGCATCATTGCCAACTTGTACTTCTCAGTTACATTATATTCCACATATGAGTGCAATCTTTCTATGTCTGTCTCTTTCTTTCTGACTCATTTCACTCAACATGATACTTTCCATGTTGATCCATTTATATGCAAATTTCATGAATGTCACCATAAGTTAATGCTGAAAGGGGGAATAGTGAATAGGCAAAATGGTCTGTATGGACTTGTCAGTTTTGTTTAGGGCAGGGTTGGAGTTTAAAAAAAATTTTTTAATAGTCTACTGACTTGGGGTGCTGAACAACGTCGATGAGGAATACGATCGACTGGTTCAGCACCTCCGTGACTGCGTGATGAATGCAGAGTGGGAAAGCCACAAACAGACGCCTGTCTTCGGAAACTCTTGAGTTCATTCACCAACATGGTTTGGCATGAGCCTCAGGCAATCACAAGCTAACATCCAAGCTCACAAAGCTGTGCAGAAAAGTGATAAAGGAAGACCTCAAAGAGAGAAGAGCAGCAGTGTTGGTCGATGCATCAGAGGCCGGGAAAAGTATTCGCAACGCTTGCCTGTCCTTCGCCAACTACAAGACCAAGATGACTGCCCTCCAACGTGCTGATGGATCTATCACATCTTCCAGAAGGCCAATGGAGAGGATTATTCACGACTTCTACTCGGATCTGTTCGACAGCCACGTCCACCTGCCAAACGCCAAATTCTGCAGGATGAATATGTTGTTGCCAATGTCCTCCCTTCCAAAACCCAACATGCCATTTTGTTGATAAAGATGCGTACAGCACCCAGTCCAGACAAGGTAAGACCTGAACACCTGAAGAATCTGCTGTCATTACTCGTCAATACTCTGGCTCACTCTTCACACACTACCTGCCTGAATGCAAGGATCCGTCTCAATGGAAAACCAGCAGGACCATTCTGTTGTACAAGAAGGGAGACATCCACAACATTGGCAACTATCGCCCAATCTGCCTGTTGTCCCTTGTCTACAAGGTGTTCACTCGTGTCATCCTGAATAGAATAGGCAGAACACTAGACGAAGGACAACCATGCAAGCAAGCCGGGTTCCGAAAAGGATTCAGCACAATCGACCATATCCACACAGTGACCGAGCTCATTAAAGTTTTGTGAGAGTTCAAGATGCCACTCTGTCTAACATTCATCAATTTAAAGAAGGCCTTTACTGCTTTTCTTTTTTGGGGGAAACTCCAACAACGGTAGTGAGTTGTGTGTTGAAACATGGAATGTAATCGAGATAAGGCATAAATGAAGTGAAACTTATCAAGTACAAGGGTGGGGACTGGGGAGGTGGGAGGGGGCGGCAGGTATACTGGGGGGGTTGGTGATGGAGGATGGGCACTGGTGAAGGGAAGGGTGTTTGAGAATTGTATAACCGACATAATTCTGAGAACTATGTAACCCTCCACATGGTGATTCAATAAAATTTAAAAAAAAAATAAATAAATAAAGAAGGCCTTTGATTCTGTTGAGACTGAAGCAGTCATCGAAGCCCTAGCTAAAAAGGGCATTCAAACTCAGTACATCAAGATCATCCAGGAGCTGTATTATGGACTCACCACCAGGATCTCACCATTCTACAAGGAAGTGATCATCGACATAAAGAGAAGTGTTCCACAGGGTGATACCATTTTACCATCATTGAGGTGCCATCATCTTCAGTGCCATCATCGAGAATGTCATGCAACGACTAGAATGGGAAAGAATGGTAGTGAAGAATGGGAGTGAAGCTAGATGGTCAGCCACTACACCACCTTCGTTTCACTGATGACATCATTCTAATAACACCAAACATTAGCCAAACGGCACAAATGCTGGCTAACTTCGACCTCGAGTGTGGAAAGGTCGGACTGCAGCTGAATCTCACCAAGACAATGTTCATGAAAAATGAACTAGTCCCTGATGTTCCATTTGCTCTCAACGGAACGAACATCTCCGAATGCAGCAGCTATGTGTGCCTGAGTTGAGAACTCAACATGAGGAACAGCTTGGCGCCAGAACTGCACAGGAGGAAGAGAGCAGCGTGGAACACCTGTAAGAGCGTTGAAGAAGTGGTTAAGAGGATGAAGAACCTCTGGCTCTGGGCACATCTTTTCGACTCCACCATTCTTCCTACACTAACATATGCCTCAGAGACCTGGGCCCTAGGAAAACAAGATGAGAATGCTATTCGGGTATTCCAAAGAGGAATCAAAAAAGCTATGCTTGGAGTATCACGTTTCAGTCAATTGAGAGAAGGAATCCGGAATTCCGACCTCCTTCGATGATCAAGAATCAGGGACGCTGTCTCATTTACCAAGGTGTCGAAAATCAGATGGGCCGGTCATGTAATGCGATTTTGAGACAACTGCTGGACTAGAGCTGTTAATGACTGGATTCCACTGGTTTGAGGCTCTTCATGTTCCTGGAGTGAGCATATACCATTGGGCTACACTAGCACAGGACAGGCACTAATGGAGATGTTACTGGTGCCCTCTCGAGCAAATCAAAGATCAATGGGATGACAAGTGACAAGTGACAATGACTTGGGGACTGGAGCAATAGCACATCGGGTAGGGCATTTGCCTTGCACGCGGCCGGCCTGGGTTCAATTTCTCCATCCCTCTCAGAGAGCCCGACAAGCTACCAAGAGTATCGCGCCTGCATGGCAGAGCCTGGCAAGCTACCCGTGGCGTATTTGATATGCCAAAAAACAGTAACAACAAGTCTCACAATGGAGATGTTACTGGTCCCCGCTCGAGCAAATGAATGAACAACAGAACGACAGTGCTACAGTGCTACATCGTCTCTTCGGGCGTGGGCTTGCAGCTCTGTGGGCCCGAGCTCATCTTGCAAGTCTGAGACACAAAAATCCTACCTGATCATAGGCAAAGGGACCCAGGCACCACTAGGCAAGCTCTGGTAGTGTGGCATGGATGTGGCAATGAGACGCAGGGAAGGGAAAAGCAGAGCACACAGCATCTCACAGGAATAGCACATTGGCCATTGGCATACTTTATGCCTCTGCAAGTTAATATTAGTTGGTCTTTGAATTTAGAAATGTCTATGCATTGTGTGTGTGTGTGTGTGTGTGTGTGTTTTAAAATTTTGGTTTGCAGGCCACACTTCATGATGCTCTGGGGCCATTCTTGGTTCAGTTGTTCAGGAATGGAATGGTGTCATATTGGCAGCATCTACGCCGAGTGCCTCAACCCAGGTGCTAGCTCTCTGGACACTGTTTTATTGGTTTTAAAAAATCGGAGGGATCCCCTCACCCCCCAGCCCCCACAAACTGTGCTCAGGGTGCCCTGAGACCATTTTCACCAATTCTCAGTCAACCTGGCTGGGGGTTCGTGCCAGAGCCTGAGGAAATGGTGCAGCTCAGACGCTGTGGTGCGGGCATCACCAGGACTCACTCCACAGTGCTCAGGACACCGCACAGTGTAGGGGATAGAATTGGGGTTGGCAGCATGTGAGACACATGCCCTGTGCGCCAACGGTCTTCAGGTAGAGAGCAGGATGATTGGCTATTTGTGCATGGAGCGAAAAGATCACCAAAGTCAATCTCATTACATCCAGCCCTAATTATGGCTAGACACTTTTCTCATGAAGAAGAATTTATTATTTTCTTCATGAAGAATTGAAAGTGAAAATATTTCCATAAACTCTTTTGAGGGACCAGGGATGCAGCTCCGAGGCAGAGCCTGTGCCTTGCCTGTGTGAGACTTTAAGGTCCATCCCTGGCACAGCAAATATGCATTAGTAATCCAACAGTAAAGATGCCCTGAAATCAGACAGAATCTATTCACCTCCTGTCTCTTTATCACCTCCAGTTTTGTACCCTCTTCAATTCGGGCTTCTGAAAACTGAGACCCAAAGCAGGGGTGAAGCATTGTCTCTGAGGGGGTGACCACAGGAAGCACTGAAAATGAACGGAAGTGAGCACCAGGAAGGAAAGTGGGTGATCCCTAGAGGAAGCAGAGCTCACCCTTCTGGGGGCCTAGGAAGAATCCTGAAATTTATCTCCAGGACACCCCTAGTCGACTGCCCGTCCCATCACAGCCGCCCAGAAGGGCACTGAATGCTTCGTCTACTGTGGAAACCGCCCACCACTACCCTATAATCCGGGGATGCGGTGCCAGGCAGGGCACATAGCTCCCTGCAATAGGTGTTTCACTCTGCTCAATGCTAGGGACAACCTGAGGCTTGTCCCTTTGCAAATAGCACAGGATGAGGGACTGGGAAGAAACTCAGTGAAAACCAAGTTTCAAAAGACCCTCAAGGGGTTGGAGTGAGGGGCTGGATGTAAGGATGGACTTTAAGTAATGAGAATGTATATTTGAGACTTTTGCTTATGGCATAGCACACCCCTCACAGGGGTGTGTCCCTGGGTTCAGTAGTTACAAATGAATAAATAAAAAATAAAGCATGCAGGGCTGGATCGATAGCACAGCGGGGAGGGCGTTTGCCTTGCACGCGGCCAACCCTGGTTCGATTCCCAGCATCCCATATGGTCCCCCGAGCACCGCCAGGAGTAATTCCTGAGTGCAGAGCCAGGAGTAACCCCTGAGCATCGCTCGGTGTGACCCAAAAAGCAAAAATAAAATAAAATAAAGCATGCATGTTTTTAAACGAACAATTGTGAATGCCAATGAGGTTTAATAAAGAGTAGATCAAGCAACGAGCTACATGTAGGATTTGTTAAGCCTCAAAAAAAAACATAGAATCTGCTAAAATTTTTGTTGAGTCTCACATCTCAATGGATGCATTAAATGAGCAGAAAAGGGCCATGATCTCCCTCCTCTTACGGGCAAGACTGCTGCTGGGAGGGAGGCCCAAGCCTTGAACAGGCACAGACGGGTCAGATGTGCAACCATCAGGGCCACTGTAAAAGAAGCACTTTTACACTGTAAAAGAAGCACTTTTAAAAGAAGTGCTCAGGGGACGACCAGGGCCCATTTCTGATGATTCTTGGCGACTGTGTTGGTGGCTCTATGCTAGGGCCCAAGGGGAGGCGCTATCCAGGCCTGGGGCACGGTGCTGGAGGCCAATAGGGCTGAGCCCAAGAGGGGTGCTGGGCCAACTAGGGCTGCCTCCTGCTGCCCCGGCTTTTTCTTTAAAGTAGACTTGGACAGAAAACTGGGTGTGAAAAGTCAAACCTCTGTTGTTGTCTCTGTCACTGTGTGTGTGTGTGAGACTATCTGTGTGTCTCTGTATGTCTCTGTCTCTGTCTCTCTCTGTCTCTGTGTGTCTCTCTGTCTCTGTCTCTGTGTCTCTCTGTGTCTGTCTCTCTCCAGGATCAGGGCTAAAAGTCCCAGCCCATGTAAGAGTCCAACTCCCATTTTCCATCGGTGAATATTAACAACAAAAGCAAAAAGGGGGGTGTGGCAAGAGGAAATACCCAGAATGTAAACTAAATGCACGGGATGGGAATAAAGGGTGTTTTTTAGGGTCCCCCCCCACTCTCCCTGCTCACGCCCAGACCATGGCACCCGGACTCGTGGGCACCTGTGGAGTTTTCTGCCGCTCTCCGCACCCACTCTGCAGCCCCCTCCCCTCCCCCAGCACCCCACAAGCCTACGGGGCCCCTAGGCAGCCCCCAGCCCCCCCTCCCGCCCCCAGCCGGCCTTTGCGCCCCCACCCCGGCCTGCCCACGTGCGGCCCGCGCCCGGTGGTGGGCGGGCGGGCGGGGGTCTGAGTGACAGGGGCCGGCGGTGAGGGGAAGCGGTGCTGACACCCGGTGCGCTAATGACTGCGCTGCGGGGTCCGCGGGGCGCAGAGGAAGGCGGCGGGGAGGAAACGGGGGAGCGCAGCACCTAGGCGCATCCATAATTCATGGACCGCCAGCAGCAACAAAGGCAGCGCGGCCGGCGCGGAGAAGAGCCGCGCGCAAAGCTTTTTAATGGTCCTTTCCTATTAGTGTCAGACGGGCGACGGGTTTGCAAGTGGGTGGAAGGGTTCCAAGGCCCCCGCAGCTCAGTCACAAGAGCTAAACGCTGCCGTTTACCCCTCCGCTCCCGGAGCCGCGCTGGAAGGTGCAGCGCCTGCCACTCCTTCCTCCAAAAGCGGGGCGGGAACTGCACCGATGCCGCTGTCGGCCCTTCTGGTGACCCCTCCAGACCTGCCTGCTCCGTCTCCGTCTCTGTCTCTGTCTCTGTCTCTGTGTGTGTCTCTCTCTGTCTCTGTCTCTTCCCCCACTTCCTCTCTCTTTCCCCCTTCCTCTCTCCCTCCCTCTCGCTCTCGGTTTGTAGGGTCACACCCAGCAATGCTCAGGGGCTACTCCTGGCTCTGCACTCAGGTTTAGTCTTGACTCTGCTGGGACCTTATGGGATGGCAGAGATCAGACCCGGGTAGGACTCCTGCAAGGGAAGCAAACTACCCACTGTCCTCTGTCCCTCTGCCTGCCTGCCTGCCTGCCTGCCCATCTGTCTGTCTGTCTGTCTGTCTGTCTGTCTGTCTGTCTGTCTCTCTCTCTCTCTGTCTCTCTCTCTCTGTCTCTGTCTCTCTCTGTCTCTCTCTCTGTCTCTCTCTCTCTCTCTCTCTCTGTCTCTCTCTCCCTCTCTCCAGCCCCTTGCCTGCTTTACTTAATTTATCGATTTATTGATTTATTTTTTTCTTTTCTTTTTTTTTTCTTTTTGGATCACACCTGGCAATGGACAGGGGTCACTCCTGGCTCATGCACTCAGGAATCACCCCTGGCGGTGCTCAGGGGACCATATGGGATGCTGGGATTTGAATCCAGCCCCTATTGATTTATTTTTTAATCTCACTGAATCACAGTGAGATACATGGTTACAAAGTTGTTCATGATCAAGTTTCAGCCATAAAATGTTCCAGCAGGGGCCCAAAGCGATAGCACATCGGGGAGGGCATTTGCCTTGCACGCAGCCCACGTGGGTTCAATCCCCGGCATCCCATATGGTCCCCCGAGCACCACCAGGAGTAATTCCTGAGTGCAGAGCCAGGAGCATCGCTGGGTGTGACCCAAAAAAGTAACAAATAAATAAATAAATAAAATGTTCCAGCACCCATCCCTTCACCAGAGCACATTTCTCACCACTGTCACCAGGTTCCCTCCTGCCTTCTCCTCCCCTGTCTTTTCGTGGCACTTTTCTTCTCTTCTCTCTCTCTCTCTCTCTCTCTCTCTCTCTCTCTCTCTCTCTCTCTCTCTCCCTCCCCCTCCCCTTCCCCCCTTTTCCCCCTCCCCCCTTTGGGCATTATGGTTTCCAACACAGATACTGAAAGGTTATCATGTATGTCCCTTTACCTACTTTCGGTACTCAGCTCTTGTCCAGAGTGAACTTGCTTTATTTTAGAAAGAAGTTTCTAGCAAAACGTCTGAGACTCTCTCCATTCTCTTGCAGTAACGTCAGTGGCCTCTAATATGTCTACTATGAACAAGAAGGCCCCGCGAGCTCGGCGGTTTTATTCCTGAAGTTCCCAGGACTTGACCGTGGAGCTCAAATTCACACAAACTCACCTGCCCCACACCGTGCCACATCCACAGCCACAGGTTGGATTTTGTTTTTTCTTTTTGGGTCACACCCGGCGATGCACAGGGGTTACTCCTGGCTCTGCACTCAGGAATCACTCCTGGCGGTGCTCAGGGGACCATATGGGATGCTGGGAATCAAACCCGGGTCGGCCACATGCAAGGCAAATGCCCTCCCCGCTGTGCTATCGCTCCAGCCCCCTGGATTTCCTTTTCTTTTTCTTGTTCTCCTGTTACTGTGTTTCATTGTTCAGATCCCACGAACTGCCCTTTTGTGAGTCTCTCTCTCTCTTTTTTAATAAATTTATTTATTGAATCACCTTTAGAACTGTTGCAAAGCTTTCGAGTTTCAGTCTCAGTCATACAATGATGAAACACTCGTCCCTTCACCAGTGCACATTTTCCACCACCAAAACCCCCAGTATACCCCCCTCCCATACCCTCCCCCTACCTGAGTGGCAGATGATTTCTGCATTACTCTCTCTCTACTTTGATTACATTCAGTATTTCAACACCAGACCCACCATTATTGTTTGAGATTTTCCCCCAACACTCAGACCTGCCGAAAAGGCAACGTTAGACAGTTTGTTTTCTATTGCTGACTATGAATAGCATATGATGTCGCATGGCCACTACTGTGGCTGCACGATTTTATTCTAAAATTTTAATAATCAAATCTGGAGGGATTTCTGCCAAAAGCCGCTGGGCTCCAAGATTCGTTTGTGTCTCTGGGATCATGGCCATTAAGCAGCTTGATCAGTAGCCAAAGGGGCCGTTTGTGGGCAGCGACTTGGGGTCTCTTTGGGGCGGGGGAGGACAAGAGCTGGCTCCACCCTCATCCCGTGAGACCCCACATGTCTCGTCACTGCTGGCCCATACCTGACTCTCCAGTGCCTCTGGAAGATGGCGGCCACCGAGCCACCAGGGGGAATAGGCAGAGGATTTTGTTTTCTAACAGTAGACTTTTGGTCTTTGATTTTGGTTTTATTTGGGGCCACACCCAGTGATGCTTAGGACTTACTCTTGGCTCTATGCTGACCTGCTCAGGGGACCGGCTGGGGTGCCAGGGATTGAACCCAATTGGCAGCATGCAAGGCAAATGCCCTACCCGCTGTCCTATGGCTTCAGGCACAGGCTTTTAGTCTATTGAGACCACCTGGTATTGTGGGCAGGACTTGAGCCATACTCAAGGGTGCCCAGAGCTTACTGCTGGACTTGTGCCCTGGAGTGACCCCTGGCAGTGCTTGGGGGACTATAGGTAGTTCTGGGGACTGAACCAGGGTTGGCCACAGGCGAAGCAAGTGTCTTAACCCCTGTGCTCTCTCTTGGCCACACTGAGTCGATTTTTCAAGAGCACAGGTCCAGAATTGAGACCAGCCATGAGTTCACGGAGACCCACCCACTCTCTCGGTGTCACCATTTCCTCTCTTGCAAAATGGAGACGATGTCACCGTTTATTTGCTTTATTTCAGGGTGGTGTGGTGATCAGTAGCTAAACAGTCACTGTATGATTTGTTTGGTCCTTCATGATACTGAGAGTCCGGCCCAGGCCCTCACATATGCGAGCAGGTGCTATACCGTGGAGCTACTTTTTTTTTTAACTCAATCATATCCACAAAGAGCCTGTATCCAAGTCACATTCTTGGCTACTGTGGTTAGACAGAACCGCAATGTCTTTTTGGTGGACACAATTCAACCAGTAAAACATGCTGGAGATCATGTTTCTTAGTATTTCCCCAGAACCGCCCAAACCAAACCTTCCCATTCAGTCCCTCCTAGAAAACGCAGGCGTCCTTCCGTAGAGAGTTAACAAGTAATAAGTTTACAATATGCAGAACCAGACCATGCACAAGAATGTCTCAGAGTAAGAAACTGACTTTCAAGATAAATTAGCACAATCTATTCAGACAAGCAGAAGGGCCAGTTGGATCCCTGGTACCACGTGGTCCTCTGGACACTGAAATAGAGGATGTCCTAATATCCCCTAAATGTCCCCTAATCTCCCCTAAATCCCACCGAGTCTAGCCCTACACCAAAAAAACAAAAACTATCGATTGGAACAGGTACATGATTTTACTATCTTATTCTCTCTGCTTTGTAATTGAGAATATTTAATGATAAGTTTAAACTACTTTGTGGAAAGCATTTTAGTAATCTACTAGATAACTTTTATAGTTTTACTTTTCAAAAGGATTGCTACTTATATCCATTGCAATCCACAACATTGCAAAAAGTTTATATATGAATGTAATGACACTAGTCAGAATAGCCCCAAAGTAAAGTCAACCCAAAGATCAATCAAGTGTTAAATGGATCAGTAATTTGTATGAGATCTCTGAAGTGGGCTATACTATATTCAGCAAAACGAGGACTGAAATACTGACATACGCTATAATAGACAACTCTTCCCAGCATGCTAAACCAAAGCAATCAGAAGGCAAAAGCTACTATGGAATGATTTTGTTTCTATTATACAGGAAGATGTTGATGAGTTAATGCAACAAGAACAAAACAAAACAAACCCTCAGATCATTTACCTGCTTAGTTTTTATGTCTTTTTATGAACAAAACTGAATAACAAGAGTCATATTTGCCTCTAATCTTTTTTTGCTTGGTATTTGTTTCTCATGATTGAGTTAAAAAGAGAAAGATCTTGGAATTTCTTTGTGCGTACAATAAAGTGATGACTGGGATTGATAAAAGCACACTATCGGGCTGGGCTAGAGCGAAGGTAGAGTGGGTAAGGCATTTGCATTGCACATGTCCGACCTGGGCTCAATCCCCAACATCCCATATGGACCTGAGCACCGCCAGGAGTAATTCCTGAGTGCAGAGCCAGGAGTAATCCCTGAGCGTTGCTGGGTGTGGTCCAAAAAGTATACTGGAGTCAGGTAACAACAGTAAAGTGTGTAAAGGTGTTTACTACAAAAGCATTAGTGTTCTCAGCCTGCTCTGTGGCCCCAACACAAAGAAAAGTGGGGATTTGATAGAGCTCCAGTTCCTCTGTCTGGGGACTCAGCCAAATGGAATCATCCAGACTCAAAACATATTTTGGGGGCTGAATTTTCTATTTCAACAGTCTACACTGATTCAGTGCGAGGTAAGGGAGGTGAACAGCTCAAAGGATTCATCCATCAATGTCCCATGCTGAATATATGGGTACTTGTAACTGCAAATTCCTCCTTCTCCTCTTCCACCTCCTCCTCCTCCTCCTCCTCCTCCCTTTCTCCTCCTCATCTTGCTTCTTAACTTTTTGTTTTCAGGGTCTATTTCCTGACTCCTTGTAAAATTCATATTCTGTAAAATAAGGGATCTTTGCTGGTTTTGGAATACAACTTTGCCATGCCTCTGGGACAGGGATATTTTTTCCCTCCTTAGTCCAATTGACATTGGGGCCCCATCTGTATTTCTTTGTGATGGGGACGTGTGCAGTTCTATGCAGAGTAAAGCGGTCAGCAGCAACCACGACCTCCATCCTCCAGTAGCCATCAGATTCCATAGTTGTGGCAACTAAAATTATCTCTAGACATTGTCAAATAGCATCTGGGGGGCAAAATATTCCCCAGTGGAAAATGACAGTTGTACAAGAGTTCCGGCAGACATGCAAGAATTATTTGTTGAAAGAAAGAAAAAAAAGGGGAGTGGGGAGATAGCACAGTGGGTAGGGTGTTTGCCTTGCACGCGGTCAACCTGGGTTCAATTCCCAGCATCCCTTATGGTCCCCCGAGCACCACCAGGGTAAGTCCTGAGTGCAGAGCTGGAGTAACCCCTGTGCATTGCTGGGTGTGACCCAAAAAGCAAAAAAAAAAAAAAAAAAAAAAAAAAAAGAAAAGAAGAAGAAAAAGAAAGAAAGGAAGGAAGGAAGGAACACGTTCCTTCTCCACAAATCTTGCCCAAAGGGGAAGACAGAGAAAGCCACCATCGCATGAGGGCCTGACTTCCCTTTCCCTATGGATAAAAGTCCTGGTGATGACTGTGGCCAGTCATGCATGTGGAGAGAATTCTTGAGGAGCAGATGGACCTAAGACCGCTCAGATTTCTCTTGCTTTCTTTTTTTCTTTCTCTCTTTCTTTCTCTCTCTTTCTCTCTTTCTTTCTTTCTTTCTTTCTTTCTTTCTTTCTTTCTTTCTTTCTTTCTTTCTTTCTTTCTTTCTTTCTTTCTTTCTTTCTTTCTTTCTTCCTTCCTTTTTCTTTTTCTTTTTTTTTTTTGCTTTTTGGGTCACACCCGGCATTGTACAGGGGTTACTCCTGGCCCATGCACTCAGGAATTACTCCTGGCGACTCTGGGGGGACCGTATGGGACGCTGGGAATCGAACCCGAGTCAGCCGCGTGCAAGGCAAACACTCTACCCGCTAGGCTATCACTCCAGCCCCTCATGGGTATTTTTAAAAATTTATTTATTTATTTATTTTAAATTTTTATCAAATCACCATGTGGAAAGTTACAAAGTTCGCAGGTTTATGTCTCAGTTATACAATATTCAAACACCCACCCCTTCACCAGTGCCCATATTCCGCCACCAAAAACCCCAGTATACCCCCCGCCCCCGCCCCCCTACTCCCAACTGTATAGCTGATGAATTTCACTTCATCTTCTCTTTACCTTGATTACGTTCCATATTTCAACACAAAATTCACTATTGTTGTTGGAGTTTCCCCCAAAGAAAGACAGCCGTACTACCACGGAAGCATTTGATAGTTAGTTTTGCATTAAAAGATTGTATGTTTTCAGTTTTTAGAAAAGGTCTCGCGGCCGCATTAGTGGCTGCACAGTTTGGAGCTGTCCCAGTCCCGAATTCCAGAGCCGTGTTAGTTGCTGCTCAGTGTCACTGGGGCTCCATCTGGAGAAGGTGTGCTGGCTGTACCTCCTCCGTCTGGATCCCCGGTGTTGCTGGCCCGGTATCGGGTCTGGAGCATTCTCCGGCCGCGTTGCTCACCAGAACGCCCGGCTTCTTCTCTGTTGAATGTGGCAAGATGGCGCCGAGGATGAGTCGAGGGCGTGACTTCCGGTGGCCAGGGCCACCTGGAGGCTGGGCTGGCCCTCATGGGTATTTTTATAGTTATTGCATCCAATCTGCATTGTGACTTTGGCCAAGATTATCATTTTGACAATTTTATTTGTTTCATTGTTCGCTTGTTTTTTGGAGGCCTTGGGAGGCTACCACCGGCAAGTTCTCAGGGGTCGCTCAGGGGATGCTTGGGGGAAATCAAGAAGTACAAGGGTGGGGCCAGAGGGACAGTGCAGCAGAGAGGGCACTTGCCTTGCACACCCCTGACCCGAGTTTGATCGCCAGCATCCCATATGGTCCCCCAATGCGGCTGGGAGTGATTCCTGAGTGCAGAGCCCGAGTGACCCCTGAGCATGGCCGGGTGGGACCCAAACAGCCATAAAAGAAAGAAGCGTAAGGATGGAAGCTGGCTCTTCCGCATGCCAGCATGCACTTCAGCCCTTCGAGGTCTCTCTCCCAGCCCCTTTTCGGCTGTTCTCAGAAGGCACACGGGGGTCCCGGGGCCAGTGGTTTTTCTGCCTGCAGAGCACATCCATGTGCACCTTCTCTTCCAATCCTCCGGGGAGACATCTCCCTGCCCACCCCCTTCCTGCTTCCCTCAGGGTCCTGAGACACTGGCATTTCTCTTCTGGCAATTGCTCCCTCTTCCTACACTTGGAAAAGCCTGGATGTCCCACGAGGTCTTTACTTAGTCATAAAATCCAAAGAAAACGGAGCTGCCCTTGCAAGAATTGTTTTGTTTTTTGTTTTTTGTTTTTTTTTTTAACAGTGATCCTTGAATTTCTCTTCACAGGCACGTCTCGCCTCTGCTGGATGCAGGTGCCAGCTGCCACGGTCCGAAGAAGGACCTGCGGGTCCCCTGGCAGATGCTGCCACTGTTTTAGCCTGCAGGCCCTGCAGGCAGCCCCTGGCAACATTTTTAATTCAACATCAAACTTCAGCTTGAAATTTTAAAAAGAGTGGAGGGGGGGATGACAAGATGTCAGTATCTTGGAACCTGGCAAGGAACGCCTGTGAACGTAGCCCAGCTGGATTGTTTTGTGCCACTGCAGAGATGGGTCCCCGTCAAAGGGAACCTCGGGGTTACTGGAAGCACGCAGAGGGGAAGCTGTGTCGTGGGACAGCCCTCCAGCAGGGGGAGACTGGACAGGACAGTTTGGCCACAGGAACCAACACTGGGGGGAAATACGGGTATGAGGCCAGAGCAGAATATCTGGAAAGCTGTGTTCCTGGAATTCGTATAGTATAAGTCTATTTTTAATTGTTTTTTTAAAAATGTATTTACTTTATAATTGCATCTCAGTGAAATACACAGTTACAAAGTGGTTCTTGATTGGGTTTCAGTCATATAATGTTCCAATCCCCGTCCCTGCACTGGTGTGGTGTACATTTCCCACCACCAATCCCCCCAGTTTCCTTCCTGACACCCCCCCACCCCTGCCACTCTCTCTCTCTTTCTCCCTCTCTCTCTCTCTCTCTCTCTCTCTCTGTCTCCCCTTTGGGGCATTATGGTTTGCAATACAGATACTGAAAGGGATATATCAGGTATATCCCTTTACCTACTTTGAACACTCAGGCGATTCAAAGTGATCATTTCCAACTCTTATTGTCATGCTACTAATATTTCTAACATATTATTGTTGTTTTTATTGTTTTTGTTTGCTTGCTTGCTGACTTTGGGGTCACAGCTGGCAATGCCCAGGGCTTTCTCCTGGCTCTGAGCTCAGGGATCACTCCGGGCAATGCTGGAGGATCATGTGTGGTGCCAGGGATCAAATCCAGGTCAGGTGCGTGCAAGGAGAGTGCCCACCCCACCCTCCTTGCCCCGGTAGTATCTCTTCAGCCCGAAAATGGGTAAATATTTAATTTTTGATTTGCAAAATTGCATTTCACGAATAGAGCTTTCCACCTCAAAAAATAATGGCTGTTCCCCTAAGCACAAAATGTTATATGTATTCAATTTGGATAGTAAAGAGCTACAAAGCCGGGTTCTGTTTCCTCAGCAGTCACAGACTCCTCTGTCAGAAGCCTGGGGTGTTCTCAAATACTCAGTGTCTAAAGCCAATGACCTCTGTCCAGCGGGGGTCAGTCGCAGAGAATGAGACAAGCACACCCACACATAGGTCCAAGCTTTAGGTTCCCCAGGGCAGCCCACAGGCTGGTCCTTTACTCAATATAGTACCAGCCCCACACTCTTGTCCCCCACCCCAGCGAGCTATTGTTTGGGTTGGCAGATGTTCAGTACAGCCAGCAAACACATCAACAGTCAATGGGGGTGGCTGGAGCCATAGCACAGCAGGTAGGGCATTTGCTTTGCATGCGGCCGACCTGGGTTCGATTCCCAGCATCCCATATGGTCCCCCGAGCACCGCCAGGAGTAATTCCTGAGTGCAGAGCCAGGAGTAACCCCTGTGCATTGCTGGATGTGACCCAAAAAGAAAAAAAAAGTCAATGTGGGTGGCTGGAGTGATAGCACAGCGGGGAGGGCATTTGCTTTGCATGCAGCCGACCCGGGTTCGATTCCCAGCATCCCATATGGTCCCCTGAGCACCGCCAGGAGTAATTCCTGAGTGCAGAGCCAGGAGTAACCCCTGAGCATCGCTGGGTGTGACCCAAACAAGAAAAAAAAATGTCAATGGGTATATGAAGAGCAGAGGCAGGGATATATCACACAGCCAATCAGCAGACAGCCACGGAGTACAGAGTTAGAGTGGGACAGTTTCCTGCTCTGTTTTGCCCATGTCGCCTTCTGCATCGGAAAGAGCCATCATTGTTTTATTCTATTCTTTCCTGGGTGCGTTTTGCTCCCCCTTCATGCTCAAAGACTCATGCTGTTTTTCCCAGGGAACTATCCTGGCCTTGGTTTGTTTTGTTTTGTTTGTAGGGGACAATCTCCCTCAGCTCAGAGACGCCCACTCATGCGACATCACACAGCCCTGCCTGCGTCCATGCTGAGCAAGTGACCCATCGTCCGGCTTCCGCCTGAGCAGGGCTTTCCTGCTCACCATTGCTCTCCCTTGCTGCCATAGTAATTAGTAAGCGGGGGAGGGGAGGCTCAAAGGGAGGTGAAGTGGGATCCTTGGGGAAGAGAAGTGGGTTCATTGGTGATGGGTGTGGTGTTGTTATTATGTGCACGGGGAACCATCATTAACAATATTGTCAACCACAGTTTCCCAGTCAGTTAAAAATATACTTATATATATAAGAAACGGAGGCACAGGGGCTGGAGAGATAGCACAGCGGGTAGGGCGTTTGCCTTGCATGTGGCCGACCCGGGTTCGATTCCTCTGTCCCTCTCAGAGAGCCTGGCAAGCTACTGAGAGTATGTCGTCTGCACGGCAGAGCCTGGCAAGCTACCCGTGGTGTATTCGATATGCCAAAAACAGTAACAACAAGTCTCACAATGGAGACGTTACTGGTGCCCGCTTGAGCAAATTGATGAGCAAGGAGATGACAGTGATACAGTTATATAAGAATCGGAGGCACAGGGGCTAGAGAGATAGCACAGCAGAGAGAGCACTTGCCTTTCACCTGGCGGACCTGGGTTTGATCCCCCGGAGCCCTGTGTGGTCCCCTGAGCTCTGCCTGGAGTAATTCCCTGAGCACAGAGCTAAGAGCAAGCCCTGAGTCATGCCAGGTGTGACACACACAAAAAAAGGCAAAGAATGGAGCCCAGAAGCAGGGCAGTGACCCCAAGGACGGGCAACATGCTGGGAGTCCACAGGCCCCGCCCTTACAGAACCACTGGGCATAGCCTGGTGCCCCCCTAGTACTGCGTGGGATGCTCTTGCCTTCAAAAACTGTAGAAGGGGAACAAAAGGGGGGGCCCAGGAGTTTGTACAGCAGTGAGGGTTCGTGGCCGGAGTACAGCTGGCCTGGGGTCTATCCCCCACATCTCACGTTCCCCGAGCACCGCAGGGCCTGAGCAGTAACCCGACCTTTCCCCACCTTGCACTGAAGCACCAGTCTGATGGGCCAAGATCCGCCAGTGGGGTCCCCAGACACCCTGAATACTTTGTCTGTTTGTTTTTGCTATTTGGGCCACGCCTGGTGATACTCAGGGGTTACTCCTGGCTCTTCACTCAGGAATTACCCCTGGCAGTGCTCAGGGGACCCTATGGGATGCCGGGAATCGAACCCGGATTGGCCGCATGCAAGGCCAACGCCCTACCCTCTGTGCTATCCCTCCAGCACCCCCCCCCCAGACCTCCTGAATATTCTGGAGGCTTCTCTCCCCTCAAAAAATAAAAAAGAGAAGAAAGAGGGGAGGAAGGGCTGGAGACCCAGAGGACCGTCAGAGAGAAGTAACAGACTTGGGCCTTCGGACATGAAGCCCGCCGAGTACTTGGCTCCTTGCTTGAGGAATCATGCCTGGGGGCTGGGCGAAGAGTTCAGCGGGTAGGGCGTTTGTCTTGCACACAGCCAACCCGGGTTTGATTCCCAGCATCCCATATGGTCTCCCCGAGCCCCGCCAGGAGTGATTCCTGAGTGCAGAGCCAGGAGTAGCCCCTGAGCATTGCTGGGTGTGCCCCCCCAAATAGGAGTCTGTGCCTGCAGGGGTGTGGGAAGGGGGGGCCTGACGGACTGCGCATCGCCCACTGGGTGAAGGCTTTCTCCCAGCACCAAAATGTAACTGTGGGGATTATTTGGGACGATGCTCCTGGGTTTCTGCTTTGTTTAGTTTTGGGTTTGGGACCACATCCCGCAATGCTCAGGACTTGCTCCTGGCTCAGTGCTCAGGAATCAGGAATCACTCCTGTAAGTGCCCAGGAGACCATTAGGGTGCGGGGGTCCGAATCGAGCTAGGCGTGTAGAAGGCAGGCTCCCTCCCCCCCCGCACCCATACTATGGCTCTGGCCCCAGCGGCGAATGCTTCTGAAGGGAAAATGTTAGCCACCACCTCAAGCCGCCTGACTGAAGGGGCTGATGGCTGCTGAACTGTGAGGTCCTGTTTGCCTCCAGCGAGAGTCTCCTGCAATGCTCAGGCCCAAAGTGCTCTGGACCCAAAGTGCAGGTGGACGCCCCCCCGGGCCACATGTCATGGTGCAGAGCTGAAGGGGAGAGTGCGGGGTGAGGCTCAGACACAGGCCCTGGACATGCAGGGTGCGAGCTCTGGCACCACGTCCCCGAGCCTCCACTGAAGCTTGCACAGCACTCTCAGGCCTGACCTTCTGGCCAGGGCTGCCTCGCATCCTGGTTGAGCTCCAGGGCTCATTACTTAATGCTACAAGGAGACACTTAAAAAAAATAATAATAAAAGATGAATGAAAGGAGAAAAGAAAAGAAAAAGTTCAAGTAGCATATCTCTGGCACGTGTGAGCGCCACCGGGTCTCTGGCACCAAGGAACTGCATGAGCGTTGTGCGGTACAGCCTGAGCTGATGGTGCAGTCAGGGCTGTGCAGTGACCATCAGGCCTGCACGCTGACACCAGCGTGACCGGGAGTGCCAGGACAGGGTGAAGGTAATGCCACTGGGCGTGGCCTCTCTCTGACCAAAAATGAAAAAAACAATTGATGAATGAATTTGGATGAGGCTCTTTTGGTTTGATTTGGTCTGGTTTTCTGAGTCACACCCGATGGTGCTCAGGGCTGACCCCCGGCTCTGCCCTCAGGTATCACTCACTCCAGGTGGGCTCTGGGGGTCATAGGACAAGTCAGAAATTGAACCCCGGTCAGGCACATGCAAGATAAGCACCCTACATCCTGTACTATCACAGGCCCCTTGGAAGAAAAAAAATCTTAAAAAGGGGGCTGGAGCCATAGCATAGTGGGTAGGGCGTTTGTTTACCTTGCACACGGCTGACCCGGGTTCGATTTCCAGCATCCCATATGGTCCTCCAAGCACTGCCAGGAGTAATTCCCAAGTGCATGGGCCAGGAGTAACCCCTGTGCATCACCGGGGGTGACCCAAAAAGCAAAAATCACAGGCCCGGTGCAGGGCGGTGGGGAGAAAGAATATTCAAAAGAGAGTGCTAAGTAGTAGGATCCAGGCGGCCGGGGAAGAAAGTGAGTCTTTCCCTCCCCACCTCCCAGCAAAGAAATACAATTTCCCTTCAATCCCGCTCCTCCGAGCACGAACTATAAAAATAAAACATGAGCAATGGAGTTGGCTCTTGTCATTTCTGATACAAATGGGCGCGCACCTTCGGCCTTTATGGCTAGATCACTTCCACTAGCGCGCTCTGTGCTTATTGGCTTTGACGGATAGCTCCAACATCCTGGGGCCGAAGCCCTCCTTCCCACAGCGCTAAGACACCATCAGCAACCGCTTTCCCCTCTCAGGCCATGAATAATAATGTGCAGGAGGATGACGGTGTTATTATTATCATTTGGTATTTAGCCAACGTCTTTCCCCGAAGTACTTAAAGCACTTTATAGGCATTGCCTTATTATTCCTCACAATACCTCCCCGGAGAGCGGGCGCGCACAGAGCTCTGGCTTCCATTTCGCTGAGAGGAGACGCCGAGACCCCAGCCATGGCAGGGCTGCTCCAAGGTCACGCGGAGTCGCAGAGGTCGGGAGGAGAACCGAGGGCTGGTAATGGCTGTTTAAGGGCGCCTCCTCCGGCCCCCAGCCCCGCGGGGAGAATGAGTCATGAGTTCATTGCCGAGCTGCCTGTGGAACAGGATGTTAAGAGGAAGTTTGGGCCGAGCACTTCTTTTTTTTTTTTTTTTGCTTTTTGGGTCACACCCGGCGATGCACAGGGGTTACTCCTGGCTCTTCACTCAGAAATTACCCCTGGCGGTGCTCAGGGGACCATATGGGATGCTGGGATTAGAACCCGGGTCGGCCGCGTGCAAGGCAAACGCCCTACCCGCTGTGCTATCGCTCCAGCCCCTGGGCCGAGCACTTCTAAAGAGAAGCAAGACAGAAACATTTCCCAAGTAGGTAGCAGAGAGAGACAGAGACAGAGACAGAGAGACAGAGAGAGAGAGAGAGAGAGAGAGAGAGAGAGAGAGAGAGAGAAAGTATAGCGGGTAAGGTGCTTGCCTTGCACACGACTGATCCAGGTTCGATCCCTGGCACCCCATAATGGTCCCCTGAGCCCTGCCAGGAGTGATGCCTGAGTGCAGAGCTAGGAGTCCGCCCTGGGCACCACCAGGTGTGCCCGCCACCCCGTGGTGTGTTGGTGAGCGGAAACACCACCAGGGAGCCGGTGCCGGTCTCCATAGCAGGGGATGTGGCAGCAAGGCCCATTTCTGCTGCCGAGGGGAGACAGATGCTGTGATCTGAGGCCGGCAGGTCTAACCCTGCCCCGGGGAACTCCATTCCCCAGGGCGCTCTTGGGAAGGAAGGGGTTAATGCCTCTCAGAACTGTCAGAGACTGGATGCAAAAGATCAAGGTCAAGTTTCTGCTTGGGCTGGGGAAATCTTGAAGATGCCCCCTGTGAGGGCCTCAGAGACGCTGTATACCTGAGGCAGCTGAGGTAGGTTTCCAGCGGCAGGTCAATCCGGTGTGAGCGTCTTCTCACATAGACAAACCTCAGCCTCATCTGGCCGGATCAAAGTCCCCAGGCCACGTGCGACTTGCGTTGGTTCTTAGAACACACGCCTCCCTCCCCCCAGACACGCGTGCTTCTTGTCTGCCCTACCTGGAGTCCGCCGTCTTCAGAGCCTGTTTCTCCCTCAGACTGGTCTCGGCCTCCCAGTTGCCCACCCAGAGAGGCCTTCTCTGGCTTCCTGACCTAAGGCAGGACCCTCTCGGGGTGGACAGTCCAGCCGGTAAGATGCTTGCCTTGCAGGTGGCCGACCCAGGTTCAATCCCCAGCATCCCGTACCGTCACCTAAGCACTGCCAGGAGTGCTTCCTGAGCACAGAGCCAGGAGCAAGCCCCGGGCATCGCCGGGTGAGGCCTAAAACCAAACCGGGCCCCTCGCTCCTGGTCTGCGACCCTCTAACCTGGGCCTCTCGTTCTCCAAAGCAGTGACCACGGTTTTGAACTCGTTGTGTGACTCTTCATGCCCCGTTAGCTGCGTGACTTTGTGCTTAGACGTGAAGGCCCCTGAGGACCAGTTTACCAAGAAGCATCTGCGGGAGGAAGTGAGCGAAGGAGCCGCTGGTGGCTCTCCCCAGGCTGGACGGAGCTGCGGGGTCACCGAGGGCTTCAGCGCCTCCTGCAGAATCTTTGTCCACTCTGCGTCTTCTTCCAGCAGCTGCTGTGAACAGTGACTGCTCCTGAGTCACACACTTGCCCCCTTTTGGAAAGGGTCATCTTTGGGACCAGAGAGCTGCTTGGGGTGGGGGGTGGGGGATGTTTGGGAGGTGACACCCCACCCCCAGAGTAGCACGTGGCATTTGGCTGATGAATGGGGGCCCCTTTACCTCTGGCTTGCGAGTTACCTATAGATCCCCAGAAGAATCCTGGCTCAGCTAAACTTCTCCTAAAGCCCACCTTGGCCCACCTCCTTTGCCCGCCAGCGTCTCTTGCCTCCAGTCTGCTCCCCACAGACTCCCCATTCCGGGTTTCTCCCGAAGATGCTCCCTCTAGACATCCCTTGCGTGAGAATTCTCACCACAGCTTCTCTGGCTAGAAACTGGAGTCTCCCCCCCTTCTTCCGGGAACCCCTCATAGAGCGTGGGAGCAGTGGACGCATGGGGGGGTCAGTTAGGGGTGTGGAGACGAGGTCAGAGAGGAGAGTCTCGGCCCAGATCACAGTCGGTTCCCTTCCTCTTTCCCATCCTGCCCACCCCCCACCCCCACGCCACCACACTGATGTGCCCGGTGGATGTGCCCGTCAGAAGGCCATCAATTATTGAAGAAGCTCCGCGTGGAGGGATTGTGAGCGAAGATGAAAGATTCCCACGGACAAGAGACGGGTCCCACTGCTCGGGAAGGACCTGAGCTATCATGTCTGGGAAAGACGCATTTTAGTTTCCTGCCGCGAGGAAGCTCGAGATGCTTTGGAGGCTGCCGGAGCAGAGCCGGCGGGAGACAGGCCGGCAGGCAGGGGCGGGCGCGGCCTTTTCATCTCTGTCCCCCGCTCTTGGGTGGACCCAAGGCCTGACACCGCGGATCTGACTGACCGTGCCAGCCAAAACGGCAGCATCCCTGCGTTCAGCTCCCCATTGTTGGGGGGGGGGGAAACGTGAACGTGAGAGAGTGGGAAGGCAGCCAGGCTCCGACAGTCAGAGGCGGAGGGAAGGGGCTCGCCAGCCCCAGGTGAGGGGGGAGCTGGGCACCTCTGCAGGGGGGAAGGCAGAGGGAGAGGAATTCAGATCCGGAGCACAACCACAGCTGGCTCCCGTCTATATATTTAAAAATAAAATCCTTTTCTTCCTTTCTTTCTATTATTTTGCGGCCACACCCAGGGATGTTCAGGGATGACTCCTGGCTCTGCACTCAGGAATCACTCCCGGAGGTGCTCGGGGGGACCATATGGGATGCCAGGAATCGAACCTGGGTTGCCATGTCAAAGGCACGTACCCTACCCACTGTACTATCTCTCTGACCCCCGCTTTTATGTAATTTATTTTATTTATTTATTTATTTATGCTTTTTGGGCCACACCCGGTGACGCACAGGGGTCACTCCTGGCTCTGCACTCAGGAATTACCCCTGGCAGTGCTCAGGGGACCATACGGGATGCTGGGATTCGAACCCGGGTCGGTCTCGTGCAAGGCAAATGCCTTACACAAGCGCCCTAGTGTGCTATCACTCCAGCTCCTGTAATTTATTTTAAATAGGGGCTCCTTTCAGCAATTTTTCGCCTAGTTGCATGGTCCCACTGGGGCCCGGTGCAGCTGAGGGATCTGGCAGTGCCCGACACTGAACTTTGAGTTTTGCATGTGCTAGAAGCTTATTCACACCCTTGAGCCTTATTCCTGGTCCTGACATTTTCCTTTTTTTTGCTTTTTGGGGGGAAGGGGCCCACATGCTGAGGAGCTCAGAGGCTACTCTCAGGAGAGCTGGGAGGGCTCAGACCTGGGGTTCTTCCTGCAATACCTTCAGCCCTTTGAGCTGTCCCCCTGCCCCAACCCCTCCCCATACCTTTCAAAGTGCTGGGTCAGAGAGAGAGGACGGTAGGTAAGGGCCCTGCCTTGCTGTGGCCAATCCTGGTTTGAATTTCTGGCAGCACAAAAGGTCCCCAAGCACCTGCAGGAGTCACGCCTGAACATGGAGCCAAAAATGGCCCCAACCTGAGCACTGTTGGATGTGACTCAACTGCTCCCCCCTGCAATGAATAAAAGGGTGTCAGTGCAGGGAAGATAGTCCAAAGGGCTTGTGCACATGCTTTGCATGCAGGATGCCCAGGCCCGGTCCTTGCTACCACATGGTCCCTCAAGCACCGCTGGTATAGCCGGGTATGACTCTAAAAGCAAAATAATGATAAAAATAAACAACAAAGTGCTGTCATCTCCATCAGCGCCCCTCTCCTCCTCTGGAGGGACGCACGTACAGGCGGTGGGCATGCACAGCAGGGGTAATTAACCGACAACAGAAAGGGGAGAACTGCCAGCTCCCTCGGCAACTCAGATGAGCCTTATGGGGCTCACGCGAGTGGGAGAAAAAAAACACTCGAAAGATTTTACCCGCGAAGATTCCATTTTATGACATTCTAGGAAAGACAACGCCCTAGAATTTATAGAGTGGTAGACAGATTCATGGTTGCCTGAGGCTGGAGGCTTAGCGCGCGCGCGCGCGTGTGTGTGTGTGTGTGTGTGTGTGTGTGTGTGTGTGTGTGTGGTGCTGCAGTTGATACATTTACCAGCTAAAAGTATCAATTAAGAACCTGGAGTGATACCAGGAGGTTGGCTCCATAGCTTGGAAGCTGGCCTCACACGCTGAGGGAAAGTCATCCCAGATAGAGAAGGGAACACCAAGTAAAATGTGATTGGAGATCCAACGCAGGAAGGGAGAGGCGTGCTGAAAGTAGACTAGAGACTGAGCATGATGGCCACTCAATACCCCTACTGCAAACCACAACACCCAAAAGGAGAGAGAGAGAACAAACTGGAATGCCCTGCCACAGAGGCGGGGTGGGGTAGGGGGATGGGATTGGGGGGTGGGAGGGATACTGGGTTCATTGGTGGTGGAGAATGGACACTGGTGAAGGGATGGGCTCCCGAACATTGCATGAGGGAAAAACAAGCACGAAAATGTATGCATTTGTAACTGTGCCCTCACTCTGACTCACTAATTAAAAAATAAATAATTTTTAAAAAAAATTTAAAAAAAAAGAACCTGGAATGAGCCAGACCCTGCACCAACATTGAGGCCAGTTCCTGGTCCCAGCGGGGGTCAGAGGGCGGTGCAGGGTCAGCGGGAAGCGGGGTGATTCACAAGCCCCAGGGACGGGGCCTTCAGCATGTTCCTTACCTCTCTCCAGTGTTTGGGGGGCAACTTGGGGGCGAGGCATAGCTGGTGATGCTTAGGCTTGACACCCAATGCTGTGCTCAGGGCTGACTCCAGGCTCTGTGCTCAGGGCTCACTCTAGACTCTGTGCCTCTGTGCTCAGGGCTGACTCCAGGCTCTGTGCTCAGGAATAACTCTGGACTCTGTGCTTAGGGGTAACTCCAGGCTCTATGCTCAGAGATCTCTCCTGGCAATGCTCAGGGATCCTTCCTGCCAGTGCTCAGAGATCACGCCTATTGTCAGCGTTTAGGACAGCAGCCGGGCCCAGGACGGGCCCTGCAGAAAGCAGGCCGTGGGCTGGAAGACACAGTGGGTGAGGCGGGGGCAGTGGCTCCAGCTCCAGGTGGTAACCTGGCTCCTTGCCTTCCTAGCAAGACTTCCTGGTACGCTCTCTTGAATTATGTAAGCTTCCGGTTTCCAGACTTTGAATTCAGAGCAATGGCTCCTTCCTATCTGCTGTTTCCTGAGGACCCTGGTGTGCCCCTCGGAAAGCACGAAGAGACGGCAGGGGCGGGGACTGTCACTGCTCTCAGCCTTAGCATTATGACAAGTGAGCAGCAGGATCAGGGTTTCTACAGGGTTGAAAACTGAATTTAGGGAGCGATAGTACAGCAGGGAGGGTGTTTGCCTTGCACACGGCCACCCAGGATTCGATCCCTGGCATCCCATATAGTCCCCCAAGCACCACCGCCAGGAGCAATTCCTGAGTATAGAGCCAGGAATAACCCCTGAGCATTACTGGGTGTGGACCAAAACAGAAAACTGAGGTTAGGGGGTGGGGCTGTGGCTCAAGAGGTAGCACACAGGCCATGCCTGTCCCACAAGGCCCTGGTTTGATCCTGGCACTATATGGTCCCCCGTCCCCGCCACCAGCCCTAGTCCCCCCAGCAGTGCCAGGCTCTGAGCATCACCAATACGCTCTGCCCTCACCCCCGCTGAAACATGAACCCAAAGGAATTGATCCAAATCAATTAAATCCCAACACACACACACACACACACACACACACACACACACACGAAGAAATAATAAGGGCACACTTAGTTATCAAAAAACCTAAAACTGCAACTTTAAAATAAAGAGAGCAGTAAGGTGTTACAAAATCCGATGTGTCTACTCACAGCAACTTCAAAAGACTCAAAATGAAATGCTCACAAAGAGATCTTCGGGAAAGACCGTTAAGGGAAGGGAGCAAGAGAACTGATTGTGGAGGGTGTGAAAGACCTTGAATTCGAATCCAAGCTGAATGCCAATGCCTTCACTGATGATGAAGAACCTAACGGTGATTCAGAAGTTTACTCGCTTTGGCTGGAGAGAGTCAAAGTCAAAACACTGTTCCCACACCCCGCCTTGCCCCGAACTGTCTCAGCGAGTCCATGAATATTCCCAGGCAGAGCAGGGACTGCGTGTCCACACCCACAGAGTAGCCTCGGACACAAGCTAGAGGAAGCTCCTCGTCCCTCTGGCAAGGAAATCACTCCCGGGGAGTTGAAAGCGGAAAAACCAACCATCCTTTAAATAAAACCTGCAGCATCCTGCGGGGCCGGCAGTCTCATAGACTGTTTGTTTCCCTGGTTGGGGCTGATGAGGTTGACAAGCCAACACGAGGCTTCAAAGGGAAAGCTGCCAAGGTGGCCGCTATGCCTGGGGCTCCGGCTGCCTGGTGCCGCCGTCAGGCTGGTGGAAACTCTCAGAGGCCCCACGAGCCGTGCTGGCGACAAAGGCACCAGGGGCTGACCATGTCAGTCAGACAACTCAGCCAGCCCCCAACAACCGCAGGCGATGCCAGGGGGGCCCGGGAGAGGCCTCTTGTCTTAGGGCTGCACCTGGCTCCCACCAGCTCTCCCAGCACCAGGTAGGGACCCCTCGAGTGAGAGTGTGGGGTCCTGGGCGTAGACGGACTCATGCACCGGTGTACTTCCTTCTACCCCCTGGCTGGGACCATCAAAGCTATGTACAGGTTAACAGCTGCTACCATGTTCGCTCACCCACAGGTCCTGCCTGACCGATTCCCAATTAAATCCCCAAGGAGATGCACACCAAGCAGCTAAAATGTATGAAGACACTGGTCCCCTCGGCTGCAAATTCCGGGAATTCCGTGTTTCCATAAATTTTAATAAAATTCTTAGACAAGGGCTGAACAACCCCGTGATCAGAGAGAGCAATTTTTTTCACATAAAATTTGATTTTCTTTATACTTATTGATTTTACTATTGGAGCTTTGTTATCTAATCAATTTCAACTCCAGAATTGTATCAATAATTGTGGCTTCTGGCTACATTAAAATGACTATTGCTGTATCACTGTCATCCCGTTGTTCATCCATTTGCTCCAGGGGGTGCCAGTAACGTCTCCGTTAGTCCTAGCCTTGAGATTTTAGCAGCCTCTCTTTACTCGTCTTTCCCAACGGTGATGCACTGAAGGCTCTTTCAGGGTCAGGGGAATAAGACCTACCATTGTTACTAAATTTGGCATATCGAATATGTCACAAGGAGCTTGCCAGGCTCTGCCATGCAGACATTAAAATAACTAAAAAATAAAATTAATTTTAAAATGTATGTATTGGGGGGCTGGAGCAATAGCACAGTGGGTAGGGTGTTTGCCTTGCACGCGGCCGACCCGGGTTCGATTCCCAGCATCCCGTATGGTCCCCCGAGCACCACCAGGAGTAATTCCTGAGTGCAGAGCCAGGAATAGCCCCTGTGCATCACCGAGTGTGATCCAAGAAGCAAAAAAAAAAAAAAAAAAAAAAAAGTATGTATTAAAAAGCTTTTTTCTAAGGGACTGGCGCGATAATACAGCAGATAAGATGCTTGCCACGCATGTGGCCATCCCAGGGTCCAATTCATGGCTCCACATGTGGTCCCCTGAGCCATGCCAGGGTTGATCCCTGAGCACAGAGCCAGGAGTCAGCCCTGAGCACAGTTATGTGTGGCCCCCTTCCAAAAGAAAAAAAAAACAGCAAAAAATTTTTCCAATTTGACTCCCTTTTCCCCACATATTAGAAACAAAAAAAACCCACAGCTAATTCTACTGTGAAATAAGGAAACTAGCCTTTGGAGGCTGACTTTCTTTTCGGTGAGGACAGGTTGGTCTGCCACAAGACCACTGCAGCGCTCAGGAATAACAGGGCACTTGGCCACGGCGGAGGACTGGCCTTCGGAGTCAGGCGGGCCGCGTTTGAGTCGAGTGGGTCGGAAGGGGTTTCTTGTCCTACCTAAGCCCCGAGACACAGAAATCTTCATCTCTGAAGCAGCAGCACTGACTCTGGATGGAAGCTGAGAGATGCCGTGAGCCCGGGTCTCCCGTGGCACAGGACACCCAACCCTCGAGACATGTGATCTAGTCATTCAATTTTAAAGCCCTTAATCCCCTGATTTATTTTAGGCTATAGTGAGAAGTTGGCCTGGAAGTGGATCCTGGGGCCCCTTGAGAAAAGATCTGATGCCCCCAAATCCAAACGCCGGCCAGGTTCTTCCTTCATGACGTGACTGGCCCTTGAGGGAGTACAAACCGCCCTTGCCCACCTCAGATAGTCCTTGTCACACTCTGGTAAGACTGACGTTGTTGCCACCTCATTCTGCAGCTGAGGGGTGATTTGTCTGAGGATTTGTGGTCATGCATGGCCAGGGGATGGATGGTTCAACACATGTCAGTTCTCTTTTCATCCAACTGGCAAGTGGCACTCAGACAGACCACCCAAATCAGACCCACCCAGTCGCCCAAGTTCATTTCTACTTCACTCTCCTTCTACCCTTTTCCTCCTATCAAAGGCAATGCCACAGCTTTGCTGATTTGAAATCCCTTATTATTCCCTCACTTGCTACTAGTTCTGTCTACACACACACACACACACACACACACACACACACACACACACACACACACACACACACACACACACACACACACACACCGTGCTCTCTGGAAACCAAGTAAATGCAGGACTTCCGTCTCCAATTTTTTGGCAGGTAAATTAGACGAGAAAACTAACAGTGTTTGTTTAGTTTTATTAGCCATAAGTGAGATCGGGTTTTCCATTCAAGGTTGTGATCTTGTTTCCTCTTGAAATAAGTATCTTTTTGAAGTTAAGTGGTGCTGTTTGCAGATACTGAATAAATAATTTAAAGAATAATGTAGGGGAGTGGGCATAACTGCATCAACATAGCCTGGAGCTCTGCCCTCTGGAGCCAGGAGAAAAAACTCTGGGTTCTCTCCTCATTGTTTTCCTCTCTATCACCGAACTTCTCACCCAGGAGATCCAGCTGCAAGAAACAGCTTGCCTTCTATTGTAATAAAGGAGAAAAAGGCTTTGCAAGCGCTAGCATTTTATTGTGGTCACTAGCTGTGCGAGATAGCGAGCCAAAAATCCTTATTGAACCCAGGCGCTGGTGACTCTCATTGGAGAGATCCTTCCTTCTCTCCAGTGTAACTAAGATGGTAGATTACCGAAACAAGAGAGCTGTTAAATTAAAGAGGAAAAAGCTCAGGTTTCCAGGAGGCTGTTACAACAACCAACAAATAGACCAACCAACCCACAAACTCTTAGGCCACAGGTACCTGTCAGTGGACGCACAGGCCAGCTCACGGCCCCTTCAACATGGCAGTCCAACCGACCCTTCTCATGGCCGGCCTGTCAGGCAGCCGAACTCTCTCAGCTCTCAATTTCTTCCCAGGAATTTGCCTGAGAAAATGCCATAATCAGGCACATATAATTCAAAGGCTGTTCATCAAGAACATTACTTACCACAAGGAAAAGTCTATGTACAACTTAAATATCCAGGGGCTGGAGCGATAGCACAGCGGGTAGGGCGTTTGCCTTGCACGCGGCCGACCCGGGTTCGAATCCCAGCATCCCATATGGTCGCCTGAGCACTGCCAGGAGTAATTCCTGAGTGTAGAACCAGGAGAAACCCCTGTGCATCGCCGGGTGTGACCCAAAAAGCAAAAAAAAAAAAAAAAAACAACTTAAATATCCAATCCCGAGGACTGGGTAGGTCTATCACAGCAATCCAAACACTTGAATATTGATCTGGAGCAATAGCACAGCAGGTAGGGCCTTTGTTTTGCACGAGGCCGACCCGGGTTCGATTCCTCAGTCCCTCTCAGAGAGCTCGGCAAGCTACCAAGAGTATCCTGCCCACATGGCAGAGCCTGGCAAGCTACCCGTGGAGTATTCGATATGCCAAAAACACAGTAAAAGTCTCACAATGGATATGTTACTGGTGCCCGCTCAAGCAAATCGATGAACAATGATAGTGCTACAGAAAATAAACTGCAGAAAAACAATGTGTGTAAGATGGTTAGAATATATTGTCAAATGAGAAAAATACTAAAGGGCAGAGTGACGTTGGAGAATCTGGTGTGTGTGTGTGTGTGTGTGTGTGTGTGTGTATTTAATTTAAAAGACCAGTACAGAATGTCTATGAAATTATAGTTTTTTTTCTCTAAGTGTAAAGATATTTTCTAAAGATGTCTACAGTGGGTGTGGATGTTGTTTAAGGGTAGTACACTAGCCTCTCATGCAGGAGAGCAGGTTTGATTCCTAGGCCCTCTCTCCCCCAGCCACACACACACACACACACACACACACACACACACACAAACACACACTCAAACTCACACTCACACTCATACACACGTTGGTGAAAGTAGTATATATAGTAGTTTTTAAAAGGTGGCCTCTCAGAGTACCTGAATAACAGGACAGCAATTTCCATAAAGAACCAGGGGTTCAAGAAATCATGGCTAAGATAGCTAAGAATTTCCCAGAGTTGAGGAACGCAGGCACCCAGATCCAAGAGGCTTGAAGGGTCCCAGCAAAAGTAGACCCAAATAGAAAAAGACACATTATAATCAGAATGACAAAAGTCCAAGATAGAGATAGAATATTGAAAGAAGCAAGATCAAATAAGGAACTTACATACAAAGGAAACTCCATAAGATTCACAGCAGATCTGAAAAAAAAAAAAAACAGACTACAAGACAGAAGAGAATGGTGGGATATAGTAAAAACAAACAAAAATCTTCAGTGTAACAAACACCCCCCACATAATACTCTATTTCACTAGACTATCATTCAGATGTAAAGGAGTGATGCAGAGCTTCATAGACAGGCAATAGTTTAGGGAATAGCCTTGAAATAAGTTTTGCAAGGAGTGTTCAAGTCGAATCTTTGCTATCAAGATGAACTTCTTAGCACTTTGCCATTGAGGATGGCACTCACTCAGGGCACTTTGGTTGCCCTCAAGATTCAGATTCAAGATTAAGAAAGGAATGCTCATTCCTACTTGCTAAGGGATTTTCTACTTTTTCAATAATGGTGTTCTTTTTTTTTTTTTTTTTTGCTTTTTGGGTCACACCCGGCAATGCACAGGGGTTACTCCTGGCTCATGCACTCAGGAATTACTCCTGGCGGTGCTCAGGGGGACCATACGGGATGCTGGGAATCAAACCGGGTCGGCCGCATGCAAGGCAAACGCCCTACCCGCTGTGCTATTGCTCCAGCCCTACTTTTTCAATAATGAATTAATTTTTCATTTATATTGAATGTTCTATGCCTATGTAAGTGATTTTTTGCAGCTATAGAAATTTCTATGGCAGGGCTGGAGCAATAACACAGTGGGTAGGGCGTTTGCCTTGCACGCAGCCGACCCAGGTTTGATTCCCAACATCCCATATGGTCCCCTGAGCACTGCCAGGAGTAGTTCCTGAGTGCATGAGCCAGGAGTAACCCCTGTGCATCGCCGGGTGTGACCCAAAAAGAAAAAAAAAAAAGGAAATTTCTATGGCAAACTTTTACTTAGTTCTGCAAACACTTAAGCATGATCTATAATGTAGTATTTTCTAACATAAAGCTCATACTCTTTTTTTTAAGATAAAGTCTACTTTTAGACTTTTATAGGCCTATTCAAATTTTCTCTGAGATGTTACTTAGTTCTCCTCACTCTTACTAAAGTGTGTATCTGCAGAATTGATCTATTTCATGTTAATTTAAAAACATGTTAGCATAGAACTATTCACACTGCTAATTTTTAAAATGCATATAGCTACAAAAAGAGAAAGAAATTTTTGGAAAAAAATTTTATTCCACTTATCACTGATTTTCAATTCAGTTGAATTTCAGTGTAGCTTTAATCCTTTATATATGGGTAACTGTCCCCACCCCCATTAGACATTTAAAACAGAGGGTCTATCTCTTTAAAAAATAGGGAGGGAGATCTCCTTAAATTGGGCCCCACGTAACCTGCTGAAAAATGGCTCTACAACCAAACTCTTATCTTAAAGGTGTGTGTTTGTGGACTTGCATTTTGCCATGCTCGCGTGCTTTCCCTTGGACCAAAGGGAGACACAAAACCGCTCAGCAAACTCTTTGTAGATTCCCATCTGTGACTTGATAAATATTTGATGCCGAGGCCAGTCAACATCCCTGCATTAGTGAAACTTCTGCCCAGGAGCAACTGCACAGCTCTCAGCTACAAGACCGGAGCGAGTTAAAAAGAGTGAGTGTACTCATTAGTCACTTCAAAGGAGTCAGGCTGTGTCGCTGGCAGTTTTGCAGACTGGATTATTGGCTCTCTTGCCCGGTGCATGAGGACCAAAACACACTCTCCAACGAGGAGGAGCTCCGTCTCCTGTATTCTGCATTCTCTTTCCTTTGTGTTCACTGCACCGGAGGCTAAGGAAGCATGAAATCTGCCCTGCCCTTCCCCTTGGTTAAACATCTGTCTGCATCTGAAAGTGAGTTGAGGATCTGAACCTGGTCCCCTTTCCTGGCATCTGGCAAATAAGTGGAATGGACCACTTGTTTTCCATGTGGCTCTCTAGTTACAGTTGGTCATTATGAAGTCAGCACTTCTCTCTTTCCATCTCCTGAGCTGACCAAGAGAATGGCATAACCGGGCAGAAAAGGACGTGACATTAGCTGAAATTAGTCCAGGGTCCGGAGACTTTTAGGAGGCAGTGGGCAGGTTCCTAGCCATCCCTCCGCCCTTAATGAAGATGTTACTTCTTAGGAAATCTCCCCGGATTCATTTATTGTTCCAAGCTTGGGGCTCTGCCTCTGGGCTTTCTTAATTTCTTTTTTGAGAACTGCTTCTCCTTGGAGTACATTTGAAAGACTACTGTTGACTTCTCTCTCTAGCAAACAGTTGCTAGAAGGCCACAGCCCTTCCACGCTAGAAAAAATGTTGAATTTAATCATTTAATACAATTGTCTTGTGATTATTGCTGCAGAGGCCTCAGACAGTTGTAGGGGCTTCCGGGATTAAATGAGAGAGTTTCCTCAATGCATTGCTTGGTTTCTTGGAGTCCTACCTCCCCATGGCTCTCTAAGCAAACAGTTGTCTGTTTTGCTTACACAGTTCTAACGCGAGGGAGTTTGCCTTCCGTCTAACTTGTCAGAAGCTGACTTCAAAAAGGCTGAGGAGGGGGCTGAAGCGATAGCACAGGGGGTAGGGCGTTTGCCTTGCATGAGGCCGACCCGAGTTCGAATCCCAGCATCCCATATGGTCCCCTGAGCACTGCCAGGGGTGATTCCTGAGTGCATGAGCCAGGAGTGACCCCTGTGCATCGCCGGGTGTGACCCAAAAAGCAAAAAAAAAAAAAAAAAAAGGCTGAGGAAGGGAGTAAAATAGAAGTTGACAGGAAAGGCCAGAGGTACAAGGAAAAGTTCACCCAAATGCTTTGTTCCTTCTTGCTCCTTCTCTTCATTATTTTCTCCTTTTCCAGGTCCTTTTTTTCCTCTTCCTCCTTTTTTTCAGGTTCTTGCTCTCAGCTAAGGGTCCCATGAAGCCCACTAGGGCATCCGGGGAACAGGTAAAAACTTAGCTTTTCCAACTACACAACGAGAGAGCTCGTAAGAAGTCTCTTAACTCCAGAAGGAACATGGAAACTCTTCTGAAGATGATTTTTATTTAAAGATCTAGGAGGGCAACATTCCTATCACAGATGTGTGTGTACATACATATATTCATGTCTCTATACATATCATTTTCTCCTATATGCTATATAGGAGAAAGTGATTTGTGTGATTTTAAAGATCCAGCACCAGACTTCAAAGAAATTGATCAAAATCATTTGGGCTGAGTCCTTGGACTCCTGTGAGTTAAGAGCTCACTTTTTCAGGGCTAAAGCCATAACAAAGCAGGTAGGGCATTTGCCTTGCACACGACCCACCCAGGTTCGATCCCCAGCATCCCATATGGTTCCCCAAGCACCGCTAGAAGTAATTCCTGAGTGCAGAGCCAGGATAACCCCTGAGTATCACCAGGTTTGACACTCCCTCCCCCTACCCCCAGATATAACAGTCTTCTCCGTCCCCCCACCCACACACACAAATTTCACTCTTCTCATGGGTGACTTCGGTGGAGAAATATGAAAAAATACTGGGCTTGGGGTTAGAACAATAGTACGGGGGGGGGGGGCGTTTGACTTGCCTGTGGCCGACCTGGGTTCGATTCCCAGCATCCCATATGGTCCCCTGAGCACCACAAGGGGTAATTCCTGAGTGCAGAGCCAGGAGTAACCCCTGAGCATCTCCGGGTGTGACCCAAAAAGCAAAAACTAAATAAATAAATAAAATACTGGCCTTGACATGCTCTCATCCCATCCCCTCTGGCAGTACTGGCAATTCCATGGGCTTCTTTTGGAAACTGGAAAGGCTTCAAAGCCAAAGGATCAATGCCTCAGCAGCAGGAACTGGAGTGTAGGGACAGTTATTTTCCCAGAGAGGCCTGGCTTGTGTAAAGCCCCTTTTGAGGTATTCTGTCAGCCTCTAAAAGCATGTGCCGTTGAGGACAAGCTTAGCAAATGACCCTTTGATTTCACTTTGATAGTGTGGGCAAGCAACTTCACCCCCCTAAGCCTCAGTCTTACTCACTGGAAAATGAAATTAGAATGTGTGCTTGATAGAGGTCTTGTGAATATGGCATATACTCAGCTCAGTGCCCAATACATAAGAAGTGCCTATTAAATTTGAATGATTTATTGGCATTAATTATAAAATTAGTATATGGTCCATTTAAACTCTAAATTTACAGGTCTCAAGAAAAAATATAAATGGGAAACAATATGCCTATATATTTAAAAGTTACAAATGAGCGCAAACTGCCAAATATCGTATGATTTGTCCTGAGTTTTTTTTTTTTTTTTTTTTTTTTTTGCTTTTTGGGTCACACCTGGCGATGCACACAGGGGTTACTCCTGGCTCTGCACTCAGGAATTACCCCTGGCTGTGCTCAGGGGACCATATGGGATGCTGGGATTTGAACCCGGGTTGGCCGCGTGCAAGGCAAACGCCCTACCCGCTGTGCTATCTCTCCAGTCCCTGTCCTGAGTTTTGAAATAAAATTAAATATAGATCGTCATATTCCTTTATATGTTTTTTATTTCATTGCAAGCATAATCTGAGATCTAGAAAACCAGTATTGACATGATTGACTATTGCAACCTTAGAGCTGATTGAGGTTTACATTTTGCCGGAAAGATAGCACAGTGGGTAAAGCCTTATATGCAGGTGATCCTGTTTGATCTCTGGCATTGCACATTGTCCCCTGGACCCTGCCAGGAGTGATCCCTAAGCACAGATCCAGGAGTAATCCCTGAGCCCTTCTGTGTGTGGCCCCCAGGACTAAAACCAAACAAAAAATAACCATTTTTTTTTACATGTCTGGGAATACTGTGGCCTGGCTGAGGTTTGAGACAGCCCCTGCACAGACATAGATAATTCACTCATGAAGGGGTCTCGGTTGGCAGCATGCAGGGGAGGAGCAGGAAGTCCCCTGGCACAGCCCAGGGACCGCATGTGACTCCTGCAGTCTTGCCATCTGCGACTCGCAGTGCCTCAGCAGAGTGCGATTTCCAGCACCCTGCAGCCCACTGTGTGAGTGCCACAGTGAAAGCAGGAGCCACCTCCTGCAGGACGCTGGGTTCCAATCCAGGGTGCAAGCACTAGAGCCGAGTGTATGCAAAATTGCATCATTACTACAACACCAACAAAAGGGAAGGGAAGGTGAGGAAAAAGAAACCCATGATGGGCTCAAAGAGATAGTACAGGAAGTAAAGCGCTTGCCTGGCAGGCAGCTGGCCTGGGTTCGAATCCCCAGCAACACATATGGTTTCTGAACATTTACAGGCATCACTCCTGAGCACTGAGAATAGCCCCTGAAGGAAGGAAGGAAGGAAGGAAGGAAGGAAGGAAGGAAGGAAGGAAGGAAGGAAGGAAGGAAGGAAGGAAGGAAGGAAGGAAGGAAGGAAGGAAGGAAGGAAGGAAGGAGGAAGGAAAGAAGGAAGGGAGGGAGGGAGGAAGGGAGGGAGGGAGGGAGGGAAGGAGGGAGGAGGAGGGTGGAAGGAAGAGAGGGAGGGAGGGAGGGAGGGAGGAAGGAAATTGACAATAAGTTTACCAATAAAGTTTAAATTGTGTCTGGGGGTATTATGAAATGCTAGTGGCTTAAGTATGAAATATCTCGTACTGTTTTTATGAAAAAATCACATTTGATATTAATATTTTGCTTGTCCACTGGTTTCTTTGTTGATGAGTACTGGTGGTTTGCTATTGGTTCTAACTTTTTTTTTTCAGTGCAAGCATATTTGTTATTATTCCATGTTTTGGGTAAATTAGGCTTTTGCATTCTGTTCTATTTTTTCCACTGCAGAGACATAAACCCAGAGTCTCATACATGCAAAAATATGTGCTCTACCACTGAGCTTTGTTTTGGATCCCTGTGCTCTTGTGGTGGAAAACCCATTTCCACTCATGAGTACTGTTGCTGGCCAAAGTTGATTGAGGACTAACTGTGAAATAGATCGCAAAATATACAGCAACATAATAATAGCAACGAGATCATTTCTCTCTGGTTATATATAAATAAAGAAGTTGAAAATACACTGAAATATAAAGAGCTTTCACTATTTGAAAAATGTGCTATTATCCTATGGAATATTAAATGTTCTGTCATGTTTATTCAAAAGAAAATTCATTGTCAACAATTTGAAATCAGCTTATATTTTCCTGGACCTGTTCTCTGATTTCAGAATGTGATAACAGCTTTCTCGGTGTCGCTTTCTAATAAACCACAAAAGGTCAGAGGCTCATCTTTCTCTCCCAATTTGCCAATTTTCTCCCAATTTCTTGGTCTTCTAAAGAGTTGGACAGACTCACATTTGTTTCTTCTGAGTTGTGAATTTTATATGAAAAATATGTGCTTCATTGTCTTCAGTTAAGCAGGAGTATAGGATATAAAGTATTGTATTTTTTAAAATCTGACTGGTCAAAGTTAGGGATTTGCTAGCATACTTTCTTTATTTTTCTTGTGTTTTCCTCAGAAACAGATTCTTCATTAATAGAGGATTCATCATTCTGCCTGTTTGTAAATTTGTGAATCATGCTTGAGCCAAGTTCATCTTATTTCTTTGCCTGAAGTTTTAAAGATGAAAACAGCACCTCTTTAAGTTATTCTAATTTTCCCTCCTTATTCCTTACTTTGTTGAGTTCCAATTCCATAGTATTGTGGTTCTACTTCAACTTATTCTCGTTCTCAGTGATCTGAAGAATTAAAAAATAAAAATGGAATCATATTCAGGAAGCTTCAAGTTTAAATCTACTTCATACAAAAATATAACCAGGGGACTAGGGCAATAGCTCAAGTGGGGAAGCATATGTCTAGCATGTATGAAGTCCTGAGTTTAACCCCCCAGAATATGGTGGGTGTGGCCCCCCTGAACATTGATCATTGCCCGGAGTGGCCCTGGGCCACTAAATAAAATTTGAAAATACTGAAAAAATAAAAGTATATTTCCTATAAAACTATTTTAATTTCAAAATGTCACACAAACGGGGCCGGAGTAGGAGTCTATTGGGTAGAGTGTTTGCATTGCCCAGTGGCTGACCCAAGTCCAACCCCCGTCAACCCAAGCCTGTGCTTCTCCAGGAATGATCCCTGAGCACAGAGCCAGGAATAAGCTCTAAGCACCGCTGGGCATGGCCCCAAACAAAACAAAACAAATAAAATAAAATATCCAAATGACCCGTTAATACCAACTTGTAAATATATTTAATGAATATTAAATTAAAATAAAATTATTCCAACGGGGCTGGAGAGCTCGCTCAATGGGCTGAGCAGCTGCTTTGCATGTGGGTGGCCAGGGTTTGATGCCCAGCACCGCAGGGTCCCCCGGGCACTGCCGGTAACTACTTCTGGCACAGAGCTGGGAGGAGCCCTGGTACATGGTCGGGTGTGGTCCCCAAAGCAAACCCAAAATGATTCCAATAGAGTTGAAGCTTAAGTTTTTTTTAATTCATTACATCTTGATCAGGGAGAAAGCTCAAGGGGTAGAACACGTGCTAACGTGTGCAAGTTCTGAGTCTGATCCCAGCACTGTGCGACCCCCCATCATTCTAGGGTATTTCCCCAGTACTGCTGGGTCTGGCTCTCATGTCCCCCAAAGTGGTCCCCAATCACTGCCTGATTGTGCTGGGTGGAGCTGTGCTGGGAAGTTCCCTGTAAAAATTAATTCTATCATAGAATATATGTTATGCACTGAAATGGTTTGTATTTGTTACATGCAATGCTTCTCAGCTGATAGGAACAATATGGGTATTGTGCTTCATGCGCTGAGTGTGTAAGCTCTATGCAGAAACCCCGCAAGACCTTAAGGAACACAATTGCTCGGTTCTGCGGAACATTCTGGGCCTGCCAATTCACAACCAGCGCAAATACTCCTGTGATTCGTGAGCACTTTAAGTCCTCAGCCCAAAACTCAAAGAAAGTCAGAAAATTGATGCTCAGCACTCCTGGGAAATATTTCATTATGCAAGAATCTATAGCATGCTTGACATCGAGGAGAAAGGATCTGACAAGTTAATGAATTTGCCTTTTCTCTTCCTTCCCTAAGTGCCTCCACGGCTCAAATTCTCTTCACTTGCCTTAGAGTGTCCTTCCTTGATGTTGGCAACGGGGCAATTCATCGTGACATTTGGACTAACGCTCCTTCTGGTTTGCAGGAGAGAGGGCACAAAAGGTGAAGCCGAAGGTCCCTTGACCTGACGGTGTTGGGCTCCAGTGGGAAAGTTTGGATGGAGCCTGCTCGGTGCCAGCCTTGGGCACCTGATCCCACAGACGAGTGGTGGGCTGGGGTGTAGAAGGGTTGAAAAGCTGCTGGTCTATGGCCATGACTATTGATGCCAGTCCCTGCGCTGGTACACAGGACAGAAGACAGTCCGAGTTATAGAGAGGTTGAAGAGCGCTGTACTTCTCTCTCTCTCTCTCTCTCTCTCTCTCTCTCTCTCTTTCTCTTTCTTTCTTTCTCCCTCCCTCCCTCCCTCCTTCCCTTCCTTCCTTCCTTCCTTCCTTCCTTCCTTCCTTCCTTCCTTCCTTCCTTCCTTCCTTCCTTCCTTCCTTCCTTCCTTCTTTCATTCCTGCCTTCCTTCCTTCCTGCCTGCCTTCCTTCCTCCTTCCCTCCTTCCTCTTTCTCTTTCCTTTCTCTTTCTTCTTCCTTCCTTCCTTCCTTCCTTCCTTCCTTCCTTCCTTCCTTCCTTCCTTCCTTCCTTCCTTCCTTCCTTCCTCCCTCCCTCCCTCCCTCCCTTCTTTCCTTCCTTCCTTCCTTCCTTCCTTCCTTCCTTCCTTCCTTCCTTCCTTCCTTCCTGCCTGCCTTCCTCCCTCCCTCCCTCCCTCCCTCCCTCCTTTCCTTCCTTCCTTCCTTCCTTCCTTCCTTCCTTCCTTCCTTCCTTCCTTCCTTCCTTCCTTCCTTCCTTCCTTCCTTCCTTCCTTTCTGCCTTCCTTCCTTCCTTCGTGCCACACCCAGCTGTCCCCAGGGCTTATCCCTGACTCTGTGCTCAGGAATCACTCCTGGAGGGGCTTAGGGAACCATATGTAGTTCTAGGGATTAAACCCTGAGCTTGCTACATGCAAAGCAAGTGCTGTTCCCACTGTCTGCTGTAATCAGTTTGTCTTTTCACTGTACGTTTATGATTTTCATACTCACCAACACCTGGCATTCCTCTTGACCTGAGGACTGTGAGTCTAGGTGAAAATTTGTGTGTCATTGCGTTAGTTTGGAACTTCCTTCCATGGGTGTAAAAGTGCTTATAGGCTTTTTCCCTCTCTGGAGAAGCACATGTCCTCTCTTGAACATATATCTCTCTCCCTCCCTCCCTCCCTCCCTCCCTCCCTCCCTCTCTCTCTCTCTCTCTCTCTCTCTCTCTCTCTCTCTTCTCTCTCATACTTGCTCTCTCACTTTCTTTTTCTCCCCACACATTTATCTAAATGAATGTCTTTAAACATGACCGCTGTGGCAGCGACATCTTATGCTATTCATACCAGGCAATACAAAAGTGAGTGTGGGGGAGACTGTCTGCCATAGAGGCAGGGGGAGGGGTGGGATGGGGGGTACTGGGGACCTCGGGGGTGGAAGATGTGCACTGGTGGAGGGGTGCTTGAGTGATCATTGTATGACTGAAACTCAAGCAGGAAATCTTTGTAACTGTATCTCACAGAGATTTAAAATTTTTTTAAATAATAAAATAAAATTAACATTCTGAATAAAAAAAAGTAGTGTGGAGTTCATTCAATCAGCTTAATCAATGGCTGAATAAATAGCAGTTCTACATTAAAAGATTAAATGAATTTCTTTACATTACACTCTTTTACCTCACTAAAAGAAAAATATTTACAATTAAAGCATGTTGTGGAGGAGTGGGGAATGAAAACAGACCTGGAGGTGTGTGTGTGTGTGTGTGTGTGTGTGTGTGTGTGTGTGTGTGTGTGTCTTCAGGGCAATCCATCTGCAGAGTAACCAGCCAGTGACCTAGGACCTGGGCGATCTGACCTGAAAAGATGAGCTATACTATATCGGTCAGGATCCCTTTGGCTTCAAGTAACAGGACATCTGAGTCAAAGTAGCTTCAACCTTGAGGACACCTAAATATCTCAGGTAACAAGAAGTCTAAAAGCAAGCAACTCCCGGGTTGGTTCATTATCAGCTCAAGGACGTCAGCCTTTCCTCAGGCCCTCTGTAGTTCTCTTGGCTTGACTTCATGGTTGCAAAATGGCAGCCCTGCCTGGCTTCCTGTATCATGTCCTCATGTAACATAGACACAACAGGCAGGCTGGGAATGAGCTAGCTCTTCAGACTTGACTGTCTTCTGTCAAGAATACAATTATTTTCCATAATCTTGTTGGACTGGAGTGATAGCACAGCGGGTAGGGCGTTTGCCTTGCACACGACCAACCCAGGTTCGATTCCTCCATCCCTCTCGGAGAGCCTGGCAAGCTACTGAGAGTATCCTGCCTGCATGGCAGAGCCTGGCAAGCTCCCTGTGACATAGTCGATATGCCAAAAACAGTAACGGCAAGTTTCACAATGGAGACATTACTGATGCCCACTCGAGCAAATGGATGCAGACCGGGATGACAGTGCTACAGTGCGCATCTTGTTGTACTTTGAAAGCAGTTCTGAATCTCCGTCACTTCTGCTCTCCTGAGGAAAGCTGATTGAGAGGGCAGTGTTTGCCCCGAGAACCAATCAGACTCGCCTGCTTAGGGATCTGAACCAAGCAAGTCTGCCTGAGCTTGCTGTTAGCCATATAGCTAAGAGCAACAAGACATGGAGTTGAGGCCAAGGCGTGTGAGGTTATACACAAGCCAAGGTTAAGATGAGAAAAAGCTCTGTAGAGAGGATGAGACAGCCTCAGGTAGAGGGAGAAAGGAGGATATGTCTTGAGGTGAAGGATGAGGCCCTGAGGAATAAAAGTTGCTTCCTCAGCTCTCCAGCTCTCTAGCTCTCTGCTTTATGGTGATGATTTGATTCTAGTCATAAAGAAGGTGCCATTAAAACTGGATAGTGAGGCCAGAGCAATAGTAGAGTGGGTTAGGCACTTGCCTTGTGCACAGTCAACCTGGGTTCGATCCCCAGCATCCCATATGATCTCCCAAGCACCGCTTGGGGTAATTCTGAGTCTATAGCCAGGAGTAACCCTGAGCATCGCAAGGTGTGACCCAAAAAGACAAAAACAAACAAACAAAAATACTTCATTTGATAGTAAAAAAAAAACAAACCCAAAATTCATTGATCATTGAATTTCTCGAGTGGTCTCAGTAACGTCTCCATTCATCCTAGCCCTGAGATTTTAGAAGCCTCTCTTTAGTCATCCTTTCCAATGGTGCCACATTGGAGCCTCTTTCAGGGTCAGGAGAATGAGACCCAGCACTGTTACTGGTTTTGGCATATGAATACGCCATGGGGAGATTGCAAGGTTCTCCTATGTGGGCAGGAAACTCTCGGTTAGCTTGCCAGGTTCTCCCAGAGGGAGAAGTAGGCTACAAGATGTTGCTTCCAGGAGCTTGGTTGGTCTCTGGATGTTGACCGTTGGTGGGATTACATGGCGCCAGGGGCAGTCCCTGGGTATGACTGCTTAGCTACTGGAAAATGGGGAATCTGGGCGGAAGAGGCCCAGTCCTGATCTGAGCAGGCTTGGAAGTCTCAGCCCCGGGTCTCACACACTTGGGTTCCTCTGCCAGTTCCTTCATGCGTGAGGCTCATCCGAACATGTGGAGAGGGGCCTTGAGCATGGCTGGGCTAGGTTCCGGAGGTCTTCGGCCACAGGAGCTCTGCTCGGGGCAGGGAGGGAAACTGAAGCCCACCCCCTCCGAGGGGCCCTGGGGTAGACATTTGATAGTATCATTTGATAGTAACAGAATAAAATAAATACTATAATACAAAAGAGGACTTATTTATAAATGCATGGTAGTGTCCTTCCCTACCCCCAGGTAGAAAATATTTTCTGCCCTTATGAAGAAGTAGAACTGGCATCTGGAGAGAGAGCACAGTAGGCTGGAGTGCTTGCGTTGACTACCCATGAGCACTGCCAGGGCTGTTCCCAAACCACAACAGAAAAGAACCATTAGAACTGGAAGGTGCTAGGACAGGAGAGATAGAACAGTGGGCAGGGCACCTTCCTTGCCTGCAGCCGACCTGGGTTCAATCCCTGGCATCACATATGGCCCCGCAAGCAAAGCCAGGAGTGATCCCTGAGTGCAGAGCCAGGAGTAAGCCCAGAGCACTGCTGGGTAATGCCCTCGAACAAACAAACAAAATTATTATGTCTTTTTAAAAAAAATAACTGAAAGGTGCTAGAAGGATATGACCTCTCTGCCTCTTCCTCTGTATTTAGAGAAATACAGAGAATTCTAGACAATACAGAAACACCTAGTGGGTTTGGAATTCTCATCTTTGCAGTGGATGCTACCACTCTGGACCCTGTGTTACCAAACATCTGCTAACACCTTCCTAATCTGCATTACAGTTTTGGCCCCAGAGAGAACTCAGGGGATAAGTAGTCTCTCAGTCAGTCTCTCAGTCAGTCTCTCATCAGTCTCTCAGTCTCTTAGTTTCTTAGTCAGGCTCTCATGTAGTCTCTCAGTCAGTCCCTCAGTCAGTCTCTCATCAGTCTCTCAATCTCTCATCAGTCTCTCAGTCAGTCCCTCTGACTGAAGGACTGACTGAGGGACTGACTGAAGACTCAAATTAGTCTTCCTAATTTGCATTACAGTTTTGGCCCCAGAGAGAACTCAGGGGATAAGTAGTCTCTCAGTCAGTCTCTCATCAGTCTCTCAGTCTCTTAGTTTCTTAGTCAGGCTCTCATGTAGTCTCTCAGTCAGTCCCTCAGTCAGTCTATCATCAGTCTCTCAGTCTCTCATCAGTCTCTCAGTCAGTCCCTCAGTTAGTCCCTCAGTCAGTCCCTCAGTCAGTCTCTCAGTCAGTCCCTCAGTCAGTCTCTCAGTCAGTCTCTCAGTCTCTCAGTCAGTCCCTCAGTTAGTCTCTCATCAGTCCCTCAGTCAGTCCCTTAGTCAGTCCCTCAGTCAGTCCCTCAGTTAGTCTCTCAGTCAGTCCCTCAGTCAGTCTCTCAGTCAGTCCCTCAGTCTCTCAGTCAGTCCCTCAGTCTCTCAGTCAGTCCCTCAGTTAGTCTCTCAGTCAGTCCCTCAGTCAGTCCTTCAGTCAGCCTCTCTGTCTCTCAGTCAGTCTCTCAGTCTCTCAATCAGTCCCTCAGTCAGTCCCTCAATCAGTCTTTCAGTCAGGCTCTCAGTCAGTCTCTTAGTCCGGCTCTCAGTCTCTTAGGCTCTCAGGCAGATCTTCAGTCAGTCCCTCAGTCAGTCTCTCAGTCAGTCTAGTCACCTTTCTAGTCTCTCAGTCAGCCTCTCAGTCCTAGTTTCATACTCCCTAAGGAGAGGCCTAAGGTCTACCCAGCTAATTCCAAGGGACTTACCTCAGGTCATAACAATCAAGCATGGACTCAGAAGATGCTAGGAGAGAGAGAGACCCTCTAGCCAGGCTAGAAGATGCCTGCAGAGGTACCTGCTGTTCTCCTTAAATTAGTGATGGAGATTAGGCGTGGGATGCCCTGGGGATATTTAAAATGTCTAGAAACATTTTTGTTATCTGAGGTAAATGCCATTTAGATCTCACAGGCAGAAGACAGGAGTGTTGCTAAACATCTTAAGAACGTCCAGTCAAAGCATTAACCAGCGGTGCCGAGTTAATGCAATCAAACGAAGCATCAGCATCCACAAAACCTAGACCGGGGCCTGGTATGTTACAGGATGGAGTAAAACCTGCAGGCCGGAGAGTCACTGAGACCCCCTTCAAACACGAGACTGCTGGTTGCACAGCAAGTTACCTGGGCTCTGGGGGACTTTGGTGAGGTTTGCATAAGAGCACACAAAGATAGAAAAGATTGAGATTCTTCGTGTGTGTGTGTGTGTGTGTGTGTGTGTGTGTGTGTGTGTGTGTGTGTGTGTCCCGGAAGGGGTCTAACAAAAGAGACATTGTACAAATCCACACATCACCATTTGAAGATTGTTCGAAGTGCCCTGAAATGAGTAGGGCAGGGTGGGGAGGGAGCAATGTAAGTTGGGGTGCCTGGGATCTGATACCCAGGCTGAGATGGGAAGGATGAGATGAAGCAGCCGTGCTGAGAGCAGAGATCAGAACTTTCCAAGTGGGTCAAGTTTGGGGGATCACTCTGGGTGTGCTTAAAAAAAAAAGAGAGAGAAGACGGGACAAGCAGAAACGGCAGAGAAGACAGAACTATAAACACACACATGGGTGACTTGTTCTTACAAGCGCCTCGTTTGCAAAGAGCAGCTGCGGAGCTGTGCCTGGTCCTTGGCTTAAGTCCCAAACAGCTGTGGGCTACGATGGGAGTGTCTTTCCCCCTCCACACTAATGCGACAGGCAGGAGGGTGCAGGCTCCAGGCCGTCGGGTTCCTTGCTCAATACCACATCTGCCGTGGGGTTTCTTGTTCAGTGCCACATCTGCCGTGGGGTTTCTTGTTCAGTGCCACATCTGCTATTGTTTCTGAAGGAGCCTTGCCAGCCTGAAATCTCAAGAAGAAAAATATATTCAAATAATGCTCAAAAACAAACAAACCACAAAACAACACCTGGTTCCTAGCAGAGCACCTTTACGGAGCAAGAAAAAAGAGTTAGGAAAGCTGATTTTCTAAAATTCCCCCTAAGCTTACATGAGCTATTTGGCAAAGGGAAGTAAATTTTGTTTAATGGTCTCTGGCTTCAAGGCCACCAAGGCAGAGAATTCCAGGTCTTTGCTGCCCTCTATCGATGAGAACGAAGACCAGCAGGTGGTTTGAGGCAAAGCCGGGCCTCCGTTGCTTTCTTCATTGAAATTCTCAACACTTGGGAGCTTACACTCAGGGCGAAGCAGAAAACTCAGTGGTAAAAAACACAGACGAGGAAGCTCTGTGTTGGCCCGGAAGGGGTCTAACAAAAGAGACAGACACTGTGTAAGTCAATCCATCAGCATCTGAAGATGGTTCAAAGAGCTCTCTCTGAGATGAGTAGGGCAGGGTGGGGAGGGAGCAGTGTAAGTTGGGGGTGCGGGGTAGGGGGGATACCGAGGCTGAGAGTGGAAGGGTGAGATGAAGTAGCCATTGCTGAGAGCAGAGATCAGAACTTTCCAAGTGTGTCAAGCTTGGGGGTCGGTCACTCTAGAGGCGAGTGACCCTGAATCCACTGTAGGAGCGAGAAGGGGCAGCATGAGGGGACAGGGGGCTGACCACAGAGGGACCCCACGGCCCATGAGGGAGTTTGGACATCATTCATTGATTGGATTTCCGGATATGTTTTAATCATGGGAGGACACCATTGTGGTTCTGAGAGATCAGTCTTCAATGGGACGGATCTGCTTTAGGTTGGTAGAAATATCCTCAGAAAATAGCCAGAAGGAGCCAGGGACACAAGGTGTGATAGTACAGAGGGCAGGGTGTTTGCCTTGCCCACGGCTGACCAGGGTTCGATCCCCGGCATCCCATAGGGTCCTCTGAGCACTGCCAGGAGTGATTCCTGAGTCCAGAGCCAGGAGTAACCCCTGAACATTGCCGAGTGTGACCCCCAAAGAAAACAAAATAGCAGAAAGTGGGAAAGGGGCAGATATCAAAGACACCAGGAAACACCTCAAGGATGCCTGTGGGAATTAAACCCTCTGGAGTGGCTCAGGGTGATGGGAAAGGGTGAGAGAGGCGAGCTGCCAGAGCGGCCTGAGGGAAGAGGCATGCCCAGCCTCTTGCTGGCTCCCTGCAGGCCAGGAGGCCAGGCCTCGGGTTCATGGACTCTCTCGGGCGCTCCATCGGGGTGATTGTAGCTGACAGGTGTCGGGAGGCATAAACATGGCTGGAAGCCTTCTGCTAATACGACACCTCCCATAAATGTCAGGCCGGGAGAATTACAGCCCCGCAGGCTCATAAAAGCAAGAGCGAGTGGCGGCTTGAGGAAGCCACAGCGACTTGGAGGGCACCGGGCTGTCTTTCCACACTGTATTTCTGTGGCAGGGAAAGAGAGAGCCAGAGGATGTGGCGCGCTCGCCTAGGCCACAGCAGGCAACAGGCCCAGGTGGCAAAGGGGCAGTTTCAAGGTGAGGCAGCATCTACTGAGCCTGGAAGGAGCCAGAAGGAGCCCGGGCTGGGAACTGGCCTCGGGCAGCCCGGGGTAAACAACAGGGTAAACAACAGACGTTTCCCACCTCCTGCAATCCTCACCCCCGGGCAGCTACTTAGTCCCAGCACCCAGGTGAGCTGCTCTCCATCTGCCTGGCCCTCCTTGGGTGCACCCCGCTCCCCCTCTCCCTCCCCTTCTATTTTGTCCCTCTGGAACAGGCACTGAGTCACAGAGTGAGTGTTTGTGTGCATTGTGCAGGGGCCTGGAAATAGGGGGGGGGGGGCAGATGAGATGAAGGTGCCAGTCAGAAGTCACTCCCCTGGCGAGCTGCCAGCCGCACACCCTGAGCAGGAAGGGCGCAGTGAGAATGGTAGCTGACAGCAGGCTGACAGGCCCCCTGTCAGGGGCTCCTGGTGAGGTAAGAACTATTCCCATCCTCTTGTTTGGAGGAGGCAGGCTCAGAGAGGAGCTGGTTCGGTTTTTGTTTTGTTTTTCATTGGGGGTGGAGGAAGGATTTTGGCCCCCCCTGGTGGTGCTCAGGGACCATTCTTGGCTGTATGCTTAGGAGTGATCCCTGGCACTGCAGGGATTCGAACCGACACCATTGGCCTCACACAAGGTTGTACAGAGACACTGATTTTTGCAGAGTGCAAAAGTCGGTGAGTGGGGCCACTTTTCCAGCCCAAGCCTGCTTCATCTAGAAGCCTAGACAGCACAGGATAACACACACACACAAACACACACACATATGCATGCACACACAAACACACACATGCACATACAAACATATACGTGCACACACAAACTCATACACATGCAGCACACGCACACACACAAAGACACATACATACACACACTTGCATACACACTCACATGCACACACACACACACACACACACACACGTGTGCACCTGTATCCATATCCCCAACCTCACTCAGATCCTCTGGGCTCCAGCAATATTTGTGTATTAAATCAAAATAAGACCAACTGTGTTGCATGCTTATTGAGAATAAATTTTGGGGAGCAGGTGTTGAAGGCCCCCAAACTTCAAAACAACTTGCAATAGGGGTCGGAGAGAAAGCTCAATGGGCTGGAGCATATATTTCTGTTTTTGCTTTTTGGATCACACCCGGCGATGCTCAGGTGTTGCTCCTGGCTCTGTACTCAGGAATTACTTCTGGCGGTGCTTGGGCGACCATATGGGAGGCCGGGGATTGAACCCGGGTCAGCCGTGTGTAAGGCAAATGCCCTACCTGCTGTACTATTGCTCCAGCCCCTGGAGCATATTTCATATGTAGGAGCCCTGGATTTGATCCCCAGCATACCTGTTAGAAATGATGCTCAAACACAGAGCCAGGAGGAGCCCCTGAGTCCTGCCAGCCTCCAAAACCAAGCTAAACTGTAACAAATGTTAAAAACAAAAATTAACCTTCAAACATTACTAGATTTCCTGATCAATAATATATATATATATATTATATGTATATATTTCCATTTTACTCCTGGGGGTGCTCGGGGACCATACGGGATGCTGGTAATCAAACCCGGGTCAGCCGCATATAAGGCAAACGCCTTGCGGGTAGGGCGTCTGCCTTGCACGTGGCCAACCCAGTTTCGGTTTCGATTCCTCCATCCCTCTCGGAGAGCCCGGCAAGCTACCAAGAGTATCCCGCCTGCATGGCAGAGCCTGGCAAGCTCCCCGTGGCATATTCAATATGCCAAAAATAGTAACAAGTCTCACAATGGAGATGTTACTGGGGCCCTCTCGAGCAAATCTATGAACAACAGGACGACAGTGCTACAGAGCGATAGTACAGCAGATAGGGAGTTTGCATTGCATGTGGCTAAACTGGATTCTATCCTGGGCACCCCATAGGGTGCCCTGAGCACTTCTAGGAGTAATTCCTGTGTGCGGAGGCAGGAGTAACCCCTGAGCATTGCTGAGTGTGACCCAAAAAGTCAAAAAAAATTTAGTTGCTTGTTATTGGACCACACCCACTGGTGCTCGGGATTTATTCCTGGCTCTGCACTCAGGGACCCAGAGGATTTAGCGGATCATGTGAAATTCCAGGATAGACCCAAGGCTGACGCTTGGAAGGCAAGCACCTTACCCACTGTACGATCTCTCTAGTCCCATATTTTTTTGCATGAATAAATAAATCATTTCATTAACAGTGAACTCCATTAATAGGCATTCCTCCCTAGCTACTTTTCAGTAAGGTAATTATGACCTAACAAACTGTCACTGTCACTGTCATCCCGTTGCTCATCGATTTGCTCGAGTGGGCACCAGTAACGTCACCATTGAGAGACTTGTTACTGTTTTTGGCATATTGAGTACGCCATGGGCTGGAGTGATAGCATAGCGGTAGAGTGTTCGCCTTTCACGTGGCTGACCCGTTCGATTCCTCCACCCCTCTCGGAGAGCCCGGCAAGCTAACGAGAGTATTGCACCCGCACTGCAGAACCTGGCAAGCTATCCATGGCATATTGGATATGCCAAAAACAGTGACAATATGTTTCACAATAAGAGATGTTAGTGGTGTCCGCTCAAACAAATCGATGAGCAACGGGATGACAGTGACAGTGACAGTGAATACACCTTGGGTAGCTTGCCAGGCTCTGCCGTGCAGGCGAGATACTCTCGGTATCTTGCCGGGCTCTCTGAGAGGGGTGGAGGAATCGAACCTGGGTCGGCTGTGTGCAAGGCAAATGCCCTGCCGCTGTTCTATCGCTCCAGACCTAACAAAATCTTCATATTAAAAGGGATTGGGACCTTTTGTGGCAATTCTAGAAACTTTCTAACTCAAAGCTGATGAAATTTTGTTCTGATGCAAGCTACCCAGATGTGGGTAGGCCATTCAGTTTTTATATTCACATTTTCTATTTGTTCTTTTAAAAAATCTTCTAATACCTATTGATATCAGAAGTCATTAAAAAGGAAAAGTGTATACAACTCAGAGCAAATCAAAGTTTAAAACTTGAACATTGTTCTAAATATCATATGTTTGCGATCATACCATACCTACATACTGGCTACAAGGCTGGATAATTGATTCCCAGGTACTAATCTTGTCCAAGTCAGAAATCTTCATGTTGCCTAAAATGCCTGCTCGTCCCACATTTAAATCCAACCAACACCTGGCTTATTAATTCTACCTTTTGAGGGGGTTACTCAGTCTCCAGGGCTGCACCAGTGCTCAGGGAACCACGTAGTGCTGAGCATCTAACCTGGGGTCATCCAAGCAAGGCATTAACCCCGTACTTGCTCTCCACTCCCTGATTCTACTTTTAAAGAGCTCCTGAGCCGGTCCCCCATTCCCCACAGCCTTGGCTCACAATCTAATAGTCAATCCCCACATTTATCTGCCGCCGCCCTAAACACAAGTGCCTCACTCTCACACTGATTTTTCCCTTCCCTCTGTTGCAGTGACTGGGGCTCACCCTCTGGGTTATGTTGTCCCAGAGATCTCACTTGTTGTGCACCAGCGATCACACGAGGAAGGTGACCGGAGCTGATGACACTGGGTGTTGTGGGGCAGTGAGGTTTACAGTGAGGTTCGGGTGCAGAGCCTCAGTTTCCCCCAGCAGGGTCCCACCCCGCGTCTCGGCCCCGCCCCTCCCTGAGCCCATCCCCGCCCCGTGCGCGCCCCGCCCTACGCACTGGCTCTGCCCATCCCTGAGTCCGCCCCGCCACGTGCGCGCCCCTCACTCTTCAGCCACACCCTGGTTCCCCCTCAACCTCTCTTCCCCACTACTCCTCGGGCCCGCCCCTCCTTGAGCCCGCCCCTCCTTTTGCAGTCAGGCTCCTCCCCACGCGCGCCCCACCCTTCAGCCGCGCCCTGACCCCGCCTACACCCTGGCTCCGCCCATTTCTGAGTCCTCCTCGCCCCATGCGCGCCCCGCACCCTTCAGCCACGCCCTGGTCCCCCTCCCTACTCCTCAGCACGCCCCGTTGCAGTCAGGCTCCGCCCCACGCGCGCCCCGCCCTCCAGCCGCGCCCTGGACCCGCCCTACGCCCTGGACCCGCCCATCCCTGAGTTAGCCCCGCCCCGTGCGCGCACCCTGCACCCTTCAGCCACGCCCTAGTCCCGCCCCCTTACTCTTAGGCCAGCCCCCTTTGGACCCGTCCCGCCCCTCGCGCTCAGGCCCCATCCCTCTGCCACTCCTTGGCCTCTCCCTACGCCCTGACTCCGCTCAACCCTGAGCACGCTCCGCCCCGTGCTCGCCCCGCCCCCTTCATCCACGCCCTGGTCCCGCCCTACGCCTCGGCCACGCCCCTGCGCGCAGGCCCCGCCCCCTGTGCTCAGGTCCCGCCCCACGCCCTGGCTCCGCCCAGCTGTGGCCCCGCCCCGCATCGCGGCCCCGGGCGCCGTCCGGGCGGAGCCTCGCGGTCCCCGGGCCCGTGCGCAAGAGCCTGGAGCGCCGGGCCCGAGCCCCCGCTTGCAGGCCCGGAGGTCGCGGCGCGCAAAGATGGCCGCCCTGACGACCGTGGTGGTGGCGGCGGCGGCCACCGCGGTAGCCGGGGCTGTGGCGGGGGCGGGCGCGGCCGCGGGGGGCGGCGCGGGAGCAGCGCCGGGGCCGCAACAGGTAAGAGGGCGGCGAGGCCGGAGCGGCGCGGGGGCGCTCGGGGCGCGGCGGCGGGTGTCGCCCCCGGAGCGCGCTGCTGGGGGCTGGGCGGAGACCGGGCGCCGCCGCTAGGAGCCGACGGCGTGTGCCCTGCAGACCGCCAGGGGCTGGCACCTTCCCGGGCGTGGGCATCGGGGTCTGGCCGGCGCCGCGCACCGGGCTTGCGCGCAGACGTCTTGGGGCCGGCGCCAGGGCCGGTTCGGGTCCCGGTTCTGCCTGCGGGTCGCGGGGTGGGGGGTGCAGCAGGGGGTCGCCCAGGCCGGCCGGTGCCTGCGCCCGATCCCCTCCCCCCGCCACCGCTGCTCTCGGATGGCCCCGGGGCTCCTTGGAAGGGCGTCGTGGGGACCGGGGACAGGTGCCAGTCCGTCGGCCCACGCCCGGCGCGTGGGCACCGCCTCGCCGCCCGCCGGCGCTGGGAGCCGGAGCCGGGGCTTCCCGCCCCTGCTGCCCGCGCCCCGCCGCGGACCCCCTGTCCCCACCGGTCACAGTGGCCCTCGGAGAGCTGAGTTACCCCCAATTCTTTCATTCTTTGTCCTTAGAGTATGGGATTGCGTAAATGTTCCCACGAAGCAAAGCCATCCTGCGCCCTAGCAACGATTCTTTTGTCGAGTGTGGTTTGCTCCTGTTCCACCCCCAGTTAGTGCTGTCTCTGGCTGCTGAAGGTCATTCATCTCTTTGCCCCCCTCAAATGCCCTTTCTTTCTTTATTTTTTTCCCCTCAAGGGTACTTTAATGAATACATTAAATAATAGCAAATGGTTTGGGGGAGGATTCAAAACAGAAATCGGGACAACAGATTGGAAGAGCTGGACCTAGCTATCTCTCCCCACTAACCAAAAAGATATTTTAAAATTCCTACCTATTAAATTTTGGGAAAATCAAAACTTTGTATGTATCTCAAGATAATAACTTGTTTAACATTATTGTCTCAACATGCATAACTTTGTGCTTATCTTAACATACTAATACATCAAGCAGCTTTTAGCAACAAGATCGACTGGGGTGCCTTGCACGCAGCCAACCTGGGTTTGATCCTATACCCAGCATCCTATATGGTCCCCCCCAAGCAACGCAGTGAGTAATTCCTGAGTGCAGAGCCAGGAGTAACCCCCTGAGCATTGCTGGGTGTGACCCAGAAAGTAAAAGAAAAAAGATCAACTGAGTTGATCTTTTTAAGCTTTGGGATCGCAAGAGCCATGGAATGCCCTTTCACCCAGTTTTGTTGTTGGATCCTGATTTTCTGGAGGTACCTCTAACATTGCTGCACTAGCGCCTTCCTGGTTTTGTATCAGGATAGGACTTCTTGTTTGTTTCTAGTTCTTTCTGGTGACCTGAATTTTATGGATCTTGAAGTTTAGGCTAACCTTTCAGTAATAACTGCTTCTTGTTGTTTTTTTGTTTGCTTGTTTTATTTTAAAGATAATTGAAATGGTTGTTCTTTAGATCATATATATGTGTAGAGCTGTGTGAGACCATATGCTCCTCCCAGATATGAATAAAGAATACTGTTAAAGATGAATATATGTCAGCGTGAGTATTTGTGTGTGTGTGTGTGTGTGTGTGTGTGTTTATATCTATGGGGATGGGCAGAGTTTGGGTCACCACTGTGGTGAGCGGGACTTACTCCTGGCTCTAAGCTCAGGGATCACTCGTGGTGGTGTTCAGGGACCACAGGCTATGCCCGGATCAAACCCAGGGTGGCCACAGGCTAAGTGAGTGCTTTACCTGCTGTACTACCACTCCCCGATGTGTTTGCAACTTTTTCTGGAGGCAGCACTTTTCAGCTTATTTTATGCAGTCGTATTTACCCTGATATCAGCAGATGGAAAAGATGACACAGAAAGAAAACATCAGGCCAGTATGAATATATTTATTTTCATGAGTACAAATGCAAAATTCCTCAGCACAGTACTGCTAGCAAACATAATAACATCTGAAGAAGATTACAGAACAAGGTCCTTTGGAATTTCTCCAGACATGCAAGGTTGGTTCAGCATATGAAAATTAGTGAGCATGATAGAACATGGTAACATAAAGGGCAAAGAGCCACACAGTCATCTCAGCGGGTACGTAATCACGGACCCTTCGTGATAAGCCCCAAGGTAGCGGGAGGAGGCACCGCAGCGCCTGCTCTCACGGCCTCTCTGGACCATCCACAGATAACAAAATACTCCGTGACTAAAAGATGGAAAGCTTCCCACGTAATCTGGAGAGAGGCACGAATGCTTCTGCTGATTGAGCCAGGGCAGATAGGAAAGAAAAACAAAAGCATCCAGATGGGGAGGGATGGAGTAAAACTGCCGTCGTCCGCAGGTGACGTGATCTAATTCTCCTCTCTGGACGAAATGTTGGTGAGGTGCTGAGGGACTGGAACTCCCACACAGCGCTTGCGGGCATGGAATATGATAAGAGTCATGGTGGGAAGAAGCTTGTCAAAACGTCAGGAGCATTTGTACGTCAAAGGATGAGGCCAAGAAAGTGCAGAAACAACCTGCAAATCAGATATAGAGGACAAGGGACTTACGTCCAGAAGGAATATGTCCAACTTAACCGCCAAGACAGCCAGCCTATTTTTTGCCTTTTGGATTATGCCTGGCGATGCTCAGGGGTTACTCCTCGCTCTGCACTCAGGAATTACTTGTGGTAGTGCTTGGGGGACCATGTGGGATGCCGGGGGTTGAACCTGGGTCAGCTGCATGCAAGGCAAATTCTCTATTTGCTATACTGTCGCTCAAGCCTCAGCCAACGTTTTTAAATGAGAAAGTGGAAAATAGTTCACTTTAGGTTTCAAAAATTACACAGTTAACTGGAATGCTGTGAAATTAAAAACAAAATCATACTAGAACTTGTAATGTCCACATAAATGTCCATAGTAGCACTATTTGTATTGGCTGATAGTGGAAACAATACTGATAAGCAAAACAGGATAAGCCCATATAATGGAATATTATTCAGCCATACGAAGAATAAAATGCAAACTCCCCAAACAGCATAGATGCAATCTAAAAAAATATGCTAAGTGAAAGAGACTGGACACGTAATACATATTATATGTGTCCAGTCTATTAATTGATTAATATTCTATCAATTAATATTCTATTAATTGATCAGAATAGGCAAATCTGTAGCATCAGAAAATAGATTTCATATTTGCCAGCACCTCAGAAGGGACGGGACGGGAAGTGATTGCTGATGAATAGAAGGTTTATTTTTGGCTGATAGAAATATTCTGGAATGAGAGAGAGAGTGGTGATGGTTATACAACTTGGTGAGTATATTAAAAACCACTGGATTATACACTTAATGGAAACTATGAATTTTTAAAAATTTCTTAAATGCATTAATTTTGCTTGCTCCAAAAATTAAGGCCCGTCTCCTTTGTGGGGGAGGGGGATACGTGCCATTCCTCGGGGCTCGTGCCTGAGTCTGTGTTCACAGTGATCACTCCTGGCAGACTCTGGAGATCATATGGGGTGTCGGGGATCGAACCTGGGGTAGCTGCGCAGCGCCATACCCACTGTGGTACCGCTCTGCCCCGCTGGCCTGTTCCCCTTCTCACTCAGCGCCCGCATTTAGATGAGCGTCAGCATTTCTTCTTGGTTCTACCTGCAGAGCAGAGTCAGTCCTCAGGCTGGAGCTGTAGTATAATGAGTAGAGCAGTTTCTCTGCTTGTATCAGACTGGGCTTCGATCCCCGGCATCCCATGATGTTCCTGGAGCCGGCCAGGAAAAATTTCTGAGTGCAGAGCCAAGAGCTACTCCTGGGCACAGTCAGGTGTGGCCCCAAAACAAAAGAAAACATATTTAGTCTTCTTCCTTCCTTTAATTTTTTAAGCACTTTCTTTAAAGCAGTTGTCATGGGTATCGTTTATTGTTTGTGCACTTTTCTCTGTAAATGCTTCCCTCAGCAGGGCTGAGAGAGGTAACTCAGGGACGGAGTGCAGGCCTTGCATGTAGGAGACCCAGGTTCAGTCCCCCGCACCGTACTCCAAGCACTGTCAGGAGCAAACAGAGCACATAGCGCCACCAGATGTGGCCCCAAGACCAAAACCAAAATGTTTCCCTTCCTGAAGTTGAAGGTAGGGGCCATATAAATATGGATTGTCGCCGTTCCCCCTCTGTTTTGTGTCACCACCTTGTAAGCGTGCAAGATATTTTTATCACATTACTAAAGGAATATTATGTCTTTTTGGCAAAATTCTCAGAGATACAATATTTCTTATGCAATAAGTTAGCATAAAAAATACAAAATCTAGGACTGGAGCAATAACACAGTGGGTAGGGTGTTTGCCTTGTACGCGGCCGACCCGGGTTTGATTCCTCTGTACCTCTCGGAGAGCCCAGCAAGTTACCGATAGTATCCCGCCTGCATGGCAGAGCCTGGCAAGCTACCCATGACGTATTCGATACGCCAAAAACAGTAACAAATCTCACAATGAGACATTACTGGTGCCTGCTTGAGCAAATCAATGAACAATGGGACGACAGTGCTACTACAAAAACAAAGAAACGATAAAAAAAATACAAAATCTATTTAAAAAAATTAAGATTAGGGCTTGAGCGATAGCACAGCGGGTAGGGTGTTTGCCTTGCACATGGCCAACCGGGGTTCAGTTCTCAGCATCCCGTATGGTCCCCTGAGCACCACCAGGGGTAATTCTTGAGCGCAGAGCCAGGAGTAACCCCTGTACATCTCCAGGTGTGACCCAAAATGCAAAAAAAAAAAAATTAAGATTGACCCCCAAATTATCCCCAAGAAACTCCATTATAAGTATTTTATTTATTAGAAGAAAATCTTTTATTTTTTGTCATTGTTGATGATAAACTTATTTTTGTTCTTTGTGCAGAATGATGGTAGTTTTGGTACTGCTGGTGGAGTTCGTTCTTTTCAGCTGCAAAACCGGAAGCAGAAAGTTAATCGGACTAAGAAAACTGAATTCATACGCACAGCAGAAAGATTAAAAAATCAGTGAGTAGAACAATTTCTCCACTTAACATTATAATCCACTTATGAACAATATAAATTTAATTCTGCTCCACTTTCCCTAATCCCACATTAATTTACGAACGCCTGGTGAGAAGAGAAAGATAGGAAGTATGAAGGAGACAAGTGATAATAGACTAACGCAAAGTTAATCTGAAATAGTTATTTTAGTATCACTTATGTGTTTACCATTTGAATCAGGGCAATTTAGGAGAAAAAAAAAGAGTTTCTTCAGATCCCATAATGTCAGATAACAGATTTAATTCTTTTTATTTTGGTAGTTTCGGGACCACAAGCAGCTCAGGGCTCACTCCTGACTCTGCACAGGGCTGGGGGCACCCTAGGGGGTGTGGGAGGGTTGACCAGATAGCCCTGGGGGTGCTGGGGATGACCTGGGCCACCCCAGCAGTGCTCGGGGGCTCCCAGGGCCGTCTCTCCTCCCCCGGGGTCCTCTCCAGCCCTCACTGCTACTTAGGATCCTGTCAGTGTTCGGGAGCCCGCAGGACCGGGCAGCTTGGAAATGTGCAGTTCCTCACTGTGGCAGAGAGGAAAGATCGGGAAACCGAGTGGCCATTTAGGTTTGTTTGGGGGGGGGGAACGTACTCATTAAGCCCAACATTGCGGAGAGGTATTTGTGTGAGTGTCCACTTTTCAGAGAGAAAGAAAACAGGAGTCGAGAGAATAAATTCTTTATCCACAAAAAATTTGATGGTATTTGTTTATTTCACCCAATGACTCAGACTGATAATTAGATCTCTTTACTGGTGTAGGTTGACTAAATCCAGGGAACAAAGATGAGATAAAATAAACTTTGAAGGAAATCAAAATAGTATCCATTAGGGGCTGGAGCGATAGCACAGCGAGTAGGGCATTTGCCTTGCACGCGGCCAACCTGGGTTCGATTCCCAGCATCCCATATGGGCCTCCAAGCACTGCTAGAGTAATTCCTGAGTGCAGAGCCAGGAGCAACCCCTGTGCATCACCGGGTGTGACCCAAAAAGAAAAAACAAAACAAAAAATACTATCTATTAAATATACTAAATCTCTTCTTTCATAGATTATTTGCATCTTGAAGTTTTATTAATTCATATTAACAATTTGCATTTCCTAGTACTCAGTTTTTTACTGTATAAAAAAATCTCACGTGTATGATCTCCTAAATATTAATCACAGTCCTACTGGGCAGTGAAGAACTATTACTCACATTTTATTTTATTTTATTTATGGGGGAAAGGCAAAGGAAGATGGGAAATTCTTTTTTTTTTTTTTTTTTTTTGGCTTTTTGAGTCACATTCGGTGATGCTCAGTGGTTACTCCTGACTCTGCACTCAGGAATTACTCCTGGTGGTGCTCGGAGGACCATATGGGATGCTGGGAATCAAACCCGAGTCGGCCGTGTGTAAGGCAAACGCCCTACCCGCTGTGCTGTCTCTTCAGCCCCTGGGAAATTCTTTGAAGGATGATTTAAAGTCCACAGGGCTATCACTGGACTGGACATAAATAATTACTAATTTGAGAAGTAATTATGGATAGCTTTCAGAGTCCTAGACCACAGCGACTTGACTTTTTTCCTGATCAAGTACTTCTTTTCTGACTAAAAAATCAGCAGTGCTGCTCTCTGGCTCCTGGTCGAGTTGCTGAACAGCCATGATCCCAGAGACTCAGAAGCAAATCCCGGAACCCAGCAGCTTTTGGCAGAAATGCGTCCGGACTATGAATTAAGTTTTCAGCCCCGGGCCTCCCCAGGTGGGAAAAGGTGCCGATCCACCGCCTTTTCCCCCTGGCGGCTTGGGGGGTGGCCATCTTCCAGAGGCTAAGGGACAGACAGGTTTGGGCCCACAGAGGAGGCGCGGGGGTAGGGGGGTGTCTCACGGAATGGGGGTGGTGCCGGCACTTTCCTCCCCGCCCAAACGTGATCCCCGAGTCACCACCCGGGACTCCCGGCTTTTGGCAGAAATCCATCCAGATTTAATTATTTAGTTAATTATTAAAATTCCAGAATTCCAAAATTGTACTATGCTATTCATAATCAGCAATAGAAAACATAGTGTCTAATGTTGCCTTTTCGGCAGATCTAAGTGTTGGGGAGAAATCTCAAATAACAATGGTGGGGCCGGTGCCGAAATATTGAATGTAATCAAAGTAGAGGGAGAGTGATGTGGACATCATCTCTACAGGTAGGGGGCGGGTGTGGGATGGGGGTATACTGGGTTGGTGGTGGTGGGAAGGGACAGGTGTTTCATTATTGTCTGACTGAGTCTTAAACAGCTTTGTAACTGCTCTCACAGTGATTCAATAAATAAATTAAAAAAAAAAATCAGCAGTGCTGCTCTTCGCTCAGACATCACTCCTGGCAGTTCTCAGTGAGCTACATGTGGTGCCGGGAATGTGCCAGGGAAGTGCTTTCAGCTGGGTACTATCTCTCCAGCCCTGTATCTCAGTGATGAGAGTCATACCGTTCGTGTCTCTGATCCAGCTACAAAGTTCACGCTCTGTCTCTTGTCGAAAGCAGTCATCAGCAGGGGTGGCATTTTTTTTTTTTAAAGAAATATTTTATTGAACCACCGTGAAAAAAAGGAAAAAAATACAAAGCTTTCAGGTTTAAGTCACAGTCAAATACTGATTAAACCACCATCCCTTCACCAGCGCACCCGTTCCAAGGTGGGTGGCATTTTTAGGCCAGAGCACGACGGACTGAGGCAGAATTGGTCATCAAAGGCTTATATGTTTGCAGACAAGTCTGTAACTGCATTTTTCCTATTAACATTTAAAGAATTTAAATAGTAATTCAAATACTTGTGATTTTAGTTGCACTTAACTCTTTACCAATACTATCTTGATCCTTAGCCTTATTAGTCCAGGTCGAGATTATGAGTGTCTTGATATATTAAATAGCAATTAAAAATATGTTAAAATCACATCTATCCATTTGTTTCTTTTCCTGAAGAGTTATTAACATAGAAAAAGATAAGCACAGTCATTTCTACAACCAAAAAAGTGACTTCAGAATTGAGCATAGTATGCTGGAAGAATTGGAAAGTAAATTGATTAACAACAGGAGAACAGAAAGTAAGTTTAAATTCATGATGAATTAAAAACTGTTGAGTGATGAGAAGTGGTAGTTGTGCCCTGTGCTTGTCTGTATGGATTGACTCTGTGATAATCTCTCTCAAGATATCGTGTGTGTGTGTGTGTGTGTGTGTGTGTGTGTGTGTGTGTGTGTGTGTGTGTGTGTGTGTGTGTGTGTGTGTGTGTGTGTGTGTGTGTGTGTGTGTGTGTGTGTGTGTGTGTGTTTGGTTTCTGGGCCATACCCAGCTCAGAGGTTACTCCTGCTGTGCACTTAGGAACTACTCCTGGCAGTGCTCAGGAGACCATATGGGATGTCGAGGATCGAACCCGGGTCAGCTGCATGCAAGGCAAATGCCCTCCCCACTGTACGATCGCTCCAGTCCCCAAGAAGTTGCACCTGTTTTCTCAAATATGTCATACCTCAGAGCACAGTTTCGCCGTGCTCTTACATAGGCCCACGCGTAGAGGCTTGGCCTGTGCTGTGCGAGTCCCAAATGCGCTAATAAACGCCCACTGCCCTAGAGTGGTGACACTACAGCTGATTGAGTGATGATGAAAAACAGAGCAGAAACCCGTGTTCTGATTGAGTTCACTGGAGTATCTGTCTTGTCTTTTTTTTTTTTTCTTTTTGGGTCACATCCAGCAATGCTCAGGGGTCACTCCTGGCTCTGCACTCAGGAATTACCCCTTGCGGTGCTCAGGGGACCATATGGGATGCTGGGAATTGAACCCGGGTCGGCCACGTGCAAGGCAAATGCCCTACCCGCTGTGCTATCGCTGCAGCCCCTTGTCTTTCCTTTTGAAGGCCGCCCAATGTTCTGGGCAGGGGTGCTACTCCTCGGGCTGTGTTTGGAAGTGGGACCCACCCAGTCCTCGTGCTGTCTCCAAGATCCCCATTTTTCCTTTTTATTTTCATTACTGTCAGGGCCACTCTGGGCCTGCTGCTGGCCACTGGGGCATGCGTGAATAAAAACCAGCCGCTCCGTCCTCTCTCACAGTTCGGATGTTTAAAGGTCAGGTTACATGGGCACCACCAGGGGTCACTGAGGCATTGGCCCAAGCACTCGCCCAAAACTCGCCCCACCCAATACATACCAACTTAAAAAAAGTTTCCAGGGAAGTTGAAAATATTTACTCTTTTTTTTTTTTTTTTGGAGGGGCCACACCTAGGCATGCTCAGGGGTTACTCCTGGCTCTGCAGTCAGAAATCATTCATGGCGGTGCTTGGGGGACCATAGGGGATGCCGGGGCCTGACCTGGGTCGGCTGCATGCAAGACAAGTGCCTCACCCACTGTACTGTCTCTCCAGCCCTGGAGATGCTTTTATAACACACCTTAATCCCACTGTGATTTTAAATATTGCAGAAGTTAGATCTTTATTTAGACCAGTAGTACTTAAAATACTCAGGCTGTTCTGACACACGAACCGTCTCGTGCTCGTTACGCAATTGGTCTTGGCTGTCTTTTCCTGAATGATAGTAATGACTCATACCTGGGCTGCAACCGCTTTTACAATAGAAGCATGTATAATAGTTCTCAAAGTACAAACTTCTTCCTTACAGGAGCAAGAATTCAGCAACAACTGGCTAAAATACATAACAATGTCAAGAAACTGCAGCACCAGCTAAGAGATGTGAAGCCCACTCCGGACTGTAAGTTGATGGGGAACTCGTGCTTTTACATCTGTTAGGTTTTCCTTTTGTTCATTAGAAAACCTGCGCTGTTCTAATAAGAAATTTGCGTTTGTAGGGGCTGGAGTGATAGTACAGCGGGTAGGGTGTTTGCTTAGCACGCGGCCGATCTGGGTTCGATTCCCAGCATCCCAAATGGTCCCCTGAGTGCAGAGACAGGAGTGACCCCTGTGCATCGTCAGGTGTGACCCAAAAAGCAAAAAAAAAAAAAAATTTGAATTTATATTGGAAGTCAGACCTACTTTGTGGTCAGGGATTAATAAGAATAGGCTGGAAAACTAATATCTGATATGCATGTTGAATTCCTTATTAACCTTTAAAAGGCTATCAAATCTTGGGGCTGGAGTGGTGGTACAGTGGGTAGATCTCACACATGGACCCGGGTTCGATTCCCAGCATCCCATATCCCAAGCACCACCAGGAGTAATTCCTGAGTGCAGAGCCAGGAGTAACCCCTGACCATTGCTGGGTATGGCCCCCAAACAAAGCAAACAAAAAATCTTATGAAATGCTTAGGAATGTGAAGAAGGCAAAGCAGATAGTCACATACACAGTAGGCGGGAGAATCTGGTGTGAAGTATCAGATTCAGCTGGTGAAGAGGAAGAAGATTGATTATCCCATCTCTTGTCTAACCTTTCCCCATTATTTTGCTTCTTAAATTAACTACCCTTTTAGAGGCATTTTTGGCTACCTAAATAAGGAATTTAGCACTATTGGGGCAAATGCTAACCTTGGGAAAGGCCACATTATATCCTTCTATCAGTATTCATTCCTGAAGGGTCGGAGCACTGCTGCAGGGGGCTTGAAGATGTGTGGACTCAAGAAGCAGGGAGGGGGCAGAGAGATCCAGAACAGCGGGGAGGGGCCCGTGTGGGACGCAGCTGACCCAGGTGCCATCCCTGCACCCCAGACGGTGCCCCGAGCCCGCCAGGCGTGAGCACTTGCTGGTGTGACCCAGGAACAAAAACAAAAAAAGAAATCCTAGATAGTTGGGTCTGGCCTGTGGGTTTTACTTATTCGTGAAGTAATGTCTCGTGGAGTCATTTCATCTCCCCGGGCTTTCCTGTTCTCGGTGTAAACAGTCAGGCTCGAGGGGGGTGAGGCGAGGCGGGCATCGAGACCCGGCGCAGTGCCTTGGACAGCAGAGTGTGCGCCAGGGAAGGGGCGAATGGAAAAACAGCATTATTAGATGAATGTAGCCAAAGCCACAGCCTGGCTTCCGAGGGATGCGGTCTTCGGTCCTGGTGGTCCGTGTCCACGGGCCTGGGCACTGTTCATCAGTGCTGAGCCGAGTTTTGCCGGGTGGGGCCCCTATGAAAAAGGTATTTGTCTGTTTGGTGGGTTGGTTGGTTTGGGGGGCACACCCGGCAGTGCCCAGGGCTTACTCCTGACCTTGCACCCAGGAATTACTCAAGGCGGTGCCCAGGGGACCATAGGGATGCTGAGGATCCAACCCAGGTTGGCTGCACTTGCAAGGCAAGCACCATCCCCACTGTGCTGTTTCTCCAGCCCCTAAAAAATGTTTCTAATCTGTGCGTGCAAAAATACATATGCAGAGCCACTTGTGATAGCACTAGTTGTATAATGGTTAATCTGTTTAGTAGCCGTAATTAGATGAATTAGATTCAGATCAAGGTCATGTCACTGTCGCTGTCATCTTGTTGCTCATTGATTTGCTTGAGCAGGCACCAGTAACATCTCCATTATGAGACTTGTTGTTACTGTTTTTGGCATATGGAATACGCCACAGGTAGCTTGCCAGGCTCTGCCGTGTGGGTGAAATACTCTCGGTAGCTTGCCGGGCTCTCATACTCACAAAAAAACATTCTGTTCAGAGCTGCAAGTCACAAAACTGTTGTATCAATTTTCTGGTAAAAATTAATAATTTGTACATATGTAGTGGAGAAAACTAGTTAGTAAACAATTATCACTTGTATCACTTGTCATCCTATTGCTCATCGATTTGCTCGAGTGGGCACCAGTAATGTCTCCATTTGTCCCTGTCATGTGCTAGTGTAGTCCAATGGCATCTGCTTGATCCAGGAACACGAAGAGCCTCAAACCGTTGGTTCAAGGATCTTAATGAAGAAGTCTGACCATCTTGTAGGTGGGCAGCCACTCGGTCTTTATACGTCCCATGGAATCCAGTCGGTAACAGCTCTAGTCCAATGGTCATCTCCAAATCGCATTATGTGTCTGGCCCATCTGATTTTCAACGCCTTAGCAAACGAGATAGCACCTCTGATTCTTGATCATCAGTGGAGGTCGGAACTCTGGATTCCTTCTCTCACTTGAGTGAAATGTGATACCCCCTGGATGGTTCACCACCTCATCGTGGCGAGGGGGTGACAGCGGTACCAACCAGTGAAGAGTGAACCAACATGCCACACCCACGCAGCAGAGCCTGGCAAGCTACCCGTGGCGTATTCATTATGCCAAAAACAGTAACAAAGATGGGCCTCATTCACCTGACCCTGAAAGAGCCCAAAATACGGCAGCATTGAGAAGGACGAGCAAGGAGAGGCTGCTAAAAATCAGGGCCGAACTAGGCTGCCAAAATGAAGAATGACTAAAATGACTGTATGCGCTTTTAACGCACATATGCTGGCATCGGAAGGATCTATTGAGGACCTGATGGTGCAAGCGCAAAAGATCAAGTAGGTCATTGGATTGACCAAGACGAGAAGGCATTGATCACATCACGCCGTTTTCGACACTCGAGAAGAACTGTTCCTTGGGACATGTGACAGTAGAGGTGTTGGTGGTGTTGGTGTCCTCGTCAACACGAACTTGGCCATGAGCATTGATATGTTCCAATGCCTAACAGCCCGAATCGGACGCTTACCTTTGAATACATGTGGCTCATCGCCGCAGTTTCTATCTTTGTCATCTGTGCACCAACATCCAACTATGACGAAGAAGAAATCGAGAAGTTCTACATGGGGCTGGAGAAGTTCTGTAAGGGAGACCACACCTTCTACAAGGTCACTGTCAGTGATTTTAACGCCAAGATAGGACCGAGAAGGTCGCCCGAAGAACTCCCCATTGGGACCCACGGCCCAGAATGGAGCGAACAGGGTGAGAGATGAGTTCATCATGTTGACCAAGACCATCCATGGTAACTCGCAGTTCCGGAAGGCCGAGTCTAAACATAGGAAACAATTAGAAAAATAAAAATTCCCTTCTGCACAAGCACCGTTTCTGGCCAGGATGTGCCTGACTGTCACAGAGAGCTGCCTCCTCTCCCATGCCGCTGGCCACAGTACTGCCCGGCAGCCCCCCAGCCACTGAGGAAAGAAGAAGAGGAAAAGTACAGCGTTATTTCCCTGGAGGCTGAGAATTATTTTTTTTTCTTTTTTGATTTTGGGTCACTCCAGCTGTGCTTCGAAGGCTACTCCTGGCTTGGTGCTCAGGGGCCCTCCCCTATGTGTGGGGGGAGGACATGCAGTGCCAAGGAGTCACCCCAGCGGCACACATTCGAGGCAAGGGCACTCCCCAGCCCTCACGTAGGAATTTTTCTTTTAAAGAAAAGGAACATTCGGGGCTGGCATGACAGCTAACGTGCAGCGTGCATGCTTTGCAGGCAGTCTGGCAGTGACTCCCCCAGGCGCTAGGGGTATGTCTCACAAACTGGAAAAAAAGAAAGGGAACATTCTAATATTTTTCTAATATTTGTTTCTTACTCATAGTGACTTTAAATATAACATACTTTTCTTTCTTCTTTTTTTTTTTACAGTTGTTGAAAAGCTCAGAGAGATGATGGAAGAAATTGAAAATGCAATTAATACCTTTAAGGAAGAGCAGAGATTAATGTACGTCCTAATCTTATTTTTCTATCAAACTGTTAAGCTTTATCTTCCAGTAATTCTCCGGAGCCAGAGGGACTATGGGCTGAGGCACTTGCCTGGCGTGTACCGCCCTGGTTCTGTCCCGGGACTGCAGCGTCCACCGAGCCTGAAGGGAGTGAAACACATGCTCCACGTGGTTTTTGTACAAAAATCATTGTATTGTGACACATTCAGTGCTTGTCTCACTTTAGATTTTTCGACTACTTTTCGTGTTTGAAGTGAATTTTCATTTATATTTAAACACCTCCTAAATAATGGTTTAAAGGATTATAATTTTTTTCCTGAGTAAACTTTTAAGACTTAGGTTTATAAATGTTAGTAATAAGTGGAGAAGATAATTTCAAAAGAATTATTAAACTTGGGGGAAAGTGAATGGCTAATGTAACAGGAATGGGCTTATTCTATGTTTTGACCAAACTTTGTCAGTTGTCACTGTCATCCCGTTACTCATCGATTTTTTTTTTTTCTTTTTGGGTCACCTGGCGATGCACAGGGGTTACTCCTGGCTTTGCACTCAGGAATTACTCCTGGCAGTGCTCAGGGGACCATATGGATGCTGGGATTTGAACCCGGGTTGGCCGAGTGCAAGGCAAACGCCCTACCCGCTATGCTATCGCTCCAGCCCCGTTGCTCATCAGTTTGTTCGAGCGGGCACCAGTAACGTCTCTCATTGAGAGACTTATTGTTACTGTTTTTGGCATATCCAATACGCCATGGGTAGCTTGCCAGGCTCTACCGCACAGGCTCGATACTCTCGGTAGCTTGCCGGGCTCTCCGAGAGGGGCGGAGGAATCGAACACCCAACTGCTGTGCTATTGCTTTAGTTTTCATTATTTTTTATCTGAAGCACTGTGATCTATAAAACTGTTAGGACAGAGCTTCTTGCATATATTCTTCCAACAGCCCCCACCAGTGGCCACTTCCCACCCCCGCTGCCTTGGGGGTCCCCCACTTGCCCCCCACCCTCACCTGTCCTCAGGTTCTCTTGTCTTTGACCATCTGCTACAACTTAGGTTTTAATTTTAGGTACGAAGAACTAATAAAAGAAGAAAAAACAACTAACAATGAGCTAAGTGCCATCTCCAGAAAACTGGACGCCTGGGCTCTGGGTAACTTGGAAACGGAGAAGGCGCTGCGAGCCGTATCTAGCCGGGCCCCGGGGGACAGAGCCGCGCCTAGCGCACTGCCGGAGGAAGTGGTGGAGTGCGAGAGGTTCCTCCAGCAGACGGGCGGGCGCCAGGGCGGCTGGGAGGATTATGATCACCAGAGCTTCTTAAAAGCGAGGAGCAAGCATAAAGGGAAGCCAGCTTTTATCGAAGAAGTTCTAGAACAGCTTCCTGGAAAAACACGGGATGAAGTTCAACACCATGAGAAATGGTATCAGAAATTTCTGGCCTTGGAAGAAAGAAAGAAAGAGGTAACAATAATAATAATAATAATAATAATAATAATAATAATAATAATAATAATAATAAAAAGTTACTTGTTGGGCTGGAGGGGAGGGAGAGGACGGAGCCCTTGTTCGTCTGGGGCCAACCTGGGTTTGACCACTCGCATCCCTTATGACCCCTGAGTAAAGAGCCTGACCCACCAGCCCCCAAGCCCAGAACAAATCCCAGTTACTCGGTATGTATTTCTGTGTTCCAGGCATTGACGCTTCAGGGTGCCTAATTAGCTTCACAGCTACCTCTTCAGAGGTAAAGTAACAGACACATTGTTGGGCCCCCTCAAGGCCCTGAGGAGAGGCGAGGAGAGAGTCCAGGCTGGGAAACTGGTGGCGGGAGCCCCTCTGCCTGCCAGGAGTGAGGGGAATCCAGAGCTGTCTGCTCACCTGGCAAAGGCCACATTTTTCTTAGGGGGACGGAGACAAGGGCACATAGAAACAACCTGTTTGACTTTGAAAATGAGTTTTGCAAAGTCAACCTCATTTAATCAAAGATTCAGATTAAATCTACTTAAGATTCAAAACAAGGGATACCCCGAGGAAATGGTGACTTCTGATTTGTAGCTAGTACCTTAAAAGTCCCATTTCCTCAAACACAGTGTTGGCGGTGTGGGGTGAGATCAGGACTCGGGCTGGCTCCGCTCTCTCTGGGCTGGCTCAGGCTTTGCTCAGGGCTGCCCGGTGAGTGGGAGGATGGTTTGCGGCATCCCTGCCGCCCACCCACCAGAAGCAAGCCATTCCAGCTCGCTTGGGGTTACTAAACTACCTCCAGGCATGGCCGCGTGAGCCCTAAATGTGAAAACCAGCCCTGTGTGTGAGCTGCGGGTTCAGGCAGGCTTAGGTCTGAATCTCTCCTTTAGAGACTTCAGTGACGAGAACCTCCACCCGTTTCTCCTAAAACGTTGTCACTGTCAACAAATGACACATACTAAGGACCTTGAAGAATCCTGGTTTCAGGGGCCAGAGAGGGCTGTCTTGATGGCTTGGGTCACCGTTCCTTTAGGTACTGCTGGGGGTGCCCTTGCTCCCCCCCAAAATCAGCATCTTCTGGGAACTTGTTAGCCTCGACCTTATCCAGAGTCTGGGAGTGGGGCCAGCTCCCCAGGGAGTGCTCCTGCAGTAGAGATGGCCTTGCTTCTAGCTCGCTCTGTGTCTCCTGAGTCTGGTTTACTGGGGCCGGAGCAACAGTTCAGTAGGTGGGTGCTTGCCTTGCACATGCCTGATCAGCTTTGACACCAGGCGGAGCCCTCCATGGGTGATCCCAGATCCAGAATCCAGAGTAACTCCCGAGCACCGCCAGGTGTGGCAAAGATCAAATCTTGGGCCTAGCTTGGGCCTATCTCTGTTGTGCCAGAATCTCTGAGGTCACTCTTTCTTGTTCTCATCTACTAGGGCCAAACTATCTCAGGCCAATCTATCTGTTTCCAATCCATGTGGGGCCAGTCATTCTGAAGCCAATCGATGTTAGGCAAATCAATCTGGGGCCAATCTATTTGGGTCAATGTATCTGGGGCCAATCTCTCTTGGGCCAATCTACCTTGAGTCAGTGTGTCTTGGGCCATTCTTTCTTGGGTCAGTCTATCTTTGTCCAATCTATCTCGGGCTCATCTCTCTCAAATAAAAGAACCCCCAACCAAAACCCAACCACCTGTAACTTGATTATTGATAGGATGTCAGAGTGACGTAGAAGGGGAAAGGAAAGCGGAGGTGCCATTGACCAAAGCAGGAAGTTTGGAGAAAGCAGCAGCAATCTAGCTTTAATTTAAGATGTTCAATAGGTTCTTTGCTTTTATTATCTCCCACTTCCTGTAATGTCCTGTGTCTTGTCGAAAGGACCTAATTGCATTTGAAAATTCATGCCTTGGCATCTGAGGTCCTCGCTGCCTTCTGGTCCCTGACATGACCCTGGTGTGTTGCTCCCAGAGTAAGAAGAACAGCAAAAGGGGAAAAAATTAATAGGCCCTGAATTTCCGGCTCGAGTACCCTTGCTTAGTTTAGTCTTACTTTCTGTAACCTCTTGGTTTCCTTTCCCCTTCACTGCGAATCTCTGGGAATCTACCCAGATGAGATGCTTCTCCCCTCTGGCCTCCCCGACACAGATGCCCACTGACGCTTGGTTCCTGCCCTTGGTGCTGTGCTCCAACACGTCTGCATCTGGCCTCATGCTCTAGCCAGCGCAGGCTGCTCAGACTCTGTCCCTGTCCCTGGGGTTAGTTTGTGGCTCTTGCTGGTCTCCCGTGACATGATGCAGTTGGTCCAGAATTAGCTACCCAGAAGCTTTTGCCAGCTTTTTCTCATAGAATTCTCATAGAAAACACTTCCTCATAGCATTAGTAGAACAGTAACGGTAGCAAACCCTTGTGTACCCCAGCATCGAGTCAGGAGACGCCCCTGAGCACCTCCCAGTGTGGCCCCCAAAGCCAAATAGGGGTGGAGTAGGAAAAAATGTATTCATCTGTTAGAAACACTAAAAACTAAGTAACCAGCATCCACAGCCTTAGAAAGATGGGCTTAAGGGTCTATTTTAATATCTTAATGCACTTAATGCACTTTCAGTTGTTCAAACCTTTCTGTTCTTTTTTTTTTTTTAATCAAGTCTATTCAGAATTGGAAAGCCAAAAAGCAGCAAAAAAGGGAGGAAATCTTCAAGTTAAAGGAAAAGGCAGAAAACATGCCTTTTGGTAATAAACAAGAAGAGAATCAGAAGCAAAAAGAAGAACAAAGGAAAAAGAAGAAACTGGCCGTTGAAGCTTGGAAAAACCAGAAAAGTATAGAAATAGCAATGAAATCTGCTTCCCAGGTAAAAGAAGAGGAAGAGAAAGAGAAAAAGCAGCAAAAAGAGCGCCAACGCCAATATAAGCTGAAATTACTACTGGAAAGCTATGCCCAGCAGAAAAAGGAACAGGAAGAGTCTTTGAGACTCGAAAAGGAGCTGAGGGAAAAGAGAGAAAAGGCAGAAAAAAGAAAAACGGCTGCTGATGAAATTTCCAGGTTTCAGGAAAGAGTGAGTAAATGCGACGCCTGAGTAGTTTCTCGGTGCAGCCTGCCCGGGTATTACTTCCAGACTCACGTCAGGGGAAATCAAGCGCCACTCTCGTCCGAGGCCTATTGGCTGATGAGTGTCCAGCCAGCCGGGCTTCCTGATTTCTTCTCATTCCAGCCTAGGTTGAAATCGGAGATTGTCGTGTGGTGCTGGAGGTGTGGAGAGACAGCTTTGGGGTGGCTGTGTGGAGCTCAGTGTCAGAGAGACGGTGATGCTTGAGCCTTCAAGGAGAAGGGACGGGGAGGTGGGGAAGGTCAAGCGGCAGGAACACCTTTGGGAGAGGGTTAACTAGTTAACTTGTAGGAGCAAGTGCAGCGTAGGCTGGGAAGCAGCTAGAGAGCAGTGGGGAGGGAGCCACAGGCCAGGCCAAGCGTTTCACACCTTCTCCGCCAGCTTGGCAGCTTTCCCCAAGAGTTGGCTTGCTAGTGCCAGGCCCTTTGGCCACCATGATGCAAGATCCTTTTTTTTTTTAAATATATATTTTATTTTCATAAAAGTAATTCACAATAGTTCATTACAGATAATATTCGAACACCAATCCCACCACTAAGCACCTTCCCACCACAAAAGAGGTACATGTGTGAGGGTTGTTGTATTTCATTCAGGAGCCATTTAAGCCTGGATAAGAGAATACGAGCACATATGCTAGAAACCAAACAAATGTGTGATACTTTTGATACTTGTGATACTCTGCCTTAGTGGAGTGTAAGAGGTGCTCTCTTCCGGGAGTTTTAGTGTATATTCTCTGGGTTCTTGGCCATTGATGGCACCAGGGGCGGTTTGTGGGTGTGACTGCCAAGCTACTGGAAAAGTAGGGAGCTGGGGGGAGGAGGCCCAGTCCCGATCCGAGTGGGCTTGCAGATCTCAGCCAAGGGGTTCCCACCATGATGCAAGATCCTTAATTCGTCCCACTGCCCAGTGTCCGGAGCATTGCAGATCCCTCTGTGTGGACACGCGGAGCCAAGGGTACTGGGAGAAGCGGGCTTCCACATGGTTTTACACAGATACATGAAAGAAAAATGTCAGTCAGAAAGAAAGACTGTAATCTGAAAGCGGGCTTCAAAAGAATGGAAAATGGATAAGAAATGGAAAATGACGGGGCTGGAGCAATAGCACAGCGGGTAGGGCATTTGCCTTGCACGCGGCCGACCCAGGTTCAATTCCCAGCATCCCATATGGTCCCCTGAGCACCGCAGGGGTGATTCCTGAGTGCAGAGCCAGGAGTAACCCCTGTGCATCGCCGAGTGTGACCCAAAAAGCAAAAAAAAAAAAAAAAAAGAAAATGACAAAGGGTACGAATATAGCAGTTATGAATATAATTATTATAAATTGTTAATGTGCGTCAAAATATATATTTACAAGACTCCTAAAGTGAAAAAATAAGGGAAATAAAAAGAATAATGAGATAAAATACTTTAATGAAAACTTTGTTTGTATGTAAAAATCTCATTAACAAAAGATCCCATGTTTCTCACCCCCACCCCCACCCCCAAATAGGCAAGCAGGGCACAAAAATACTTAGCAAAAAGAGTATTATTTTTTTTTTTTGCTAAGTACACGGCAGAACCTGGCAAGCTACCCGTGGCGTATTTGATATGCCAAAAATAGTAACAACAAGTCTCACTATGGAGACGCTTCTGGTGCCCGCTCGAGCAAATCGATGAGCAACGACATGACCGTGACAGTGAGAGTAAGAGAGATCTAAAACCAGTCATAGCTATGCTGATTATAATGGCTTGACTCTTATTAAAGGAACACTCGTTGTATTGTTAGCCATAAAAAAATGTGAGACTTAAAGAAAATGCATGTATTATATACTATTATGCTAGTGCTATTTAAAGTAATTTAATTTTACTTGCAAGCAACTAAAAGCTTCTAATTAATTTTACTTTTTTAAAAGTTTTTATTTTATTGAATCACCATGAAAAAATTACAAAGCTTTCAGGTTTAAGTCTCAGTCCTATAATGATTAAACTCTCATCCTTTCACCAGTGCACATGTTCCACCACCAAGGACCCCAATATACCCCTCTCCCATCCACCCCCACCTAAGTAGCTAATGATCTTCACATTATTCTCTCTATACTTTGAATACATTCAATATTTCACTAGAGAGAACTCACTATTATTGTTTGGAATTTTCCCCCAACAATCAGGCCTGCTGAAAAGGCATCATTCAATAATTTCTTTTCATTGCTAAGAATTAAGACTCTATGAGCTCACGCAGCTGCGACAGCTCATAGAATCTTGGATTTCTGATATTTTAGCTCAGTTCACAGTCTAGATGCATTTCTGTAAGAAGCTACTCTGGGTGCCAAAATGGGTTAGAAGACCTCTCGGATCATAGTCTTTAGAGCAGAGGGTCCGTTTTGCGCGTGGCAGTTCCGGATCTTATCCGGGCCTAATTTTACTTTCTTATTGTTATCTTACTCCTGTTTTCTTTAGGATTTACATAAACTTGAATTGAAAATTCAAGAGAAACAGTCCAAGGAAGATGAAAAGGCAGAAAAACTCAGAAGACTGGCAAAATTAAAAGAAAAGGTCCTCTATTTGAGTCTTTATTTTTCTTAATTCTTTGAGTTGTAAGACTACAAACATTTTCTGTATATCCAGGCCAGTTTCTGTATATTTTCCTTAAATTCCATTAACATATTACACATGTAAAATACAGCTTTATACAGTGTACGGTGAGGTTTTTTGTTTTTATGATTTTGTATAGTAAGTACCCAGTTTTCCTTTACCCTATATTACTTCTTTTTTCTACCCTCCATCCTTATCTTCGTTCTCCCTGGGTAAGTCTGTATTTTAGATGTGGGACAGCTCTGAGCTGTGCTTAATCTCCCTGGTAATACTCAGAACTCAAGACGTCATGGGCTTTCGTGGATAAAACAAAGGACCCACAATGGTTCCAGGGAAAATGAAGTAACAGAAATAGAGTTAAATAATTGAACTGGGAAAAACAGTCCAGATAATAATTTCTCCGGCTGATGAAGATGGCTTCGAGGGTCGAGCTCTTGGTTTGTGTGGGGCAGCCCCAGTTCTGATCCTTGGCACCACGGGGGCCTCTGGCACTGCTCAGAGCCACCCCGAGCACTGCTGGGGGTGGCCGAAAACGCACACAAAACTGTTTATTAGGCTGATGGAGTTCAAATTTCATTTCAGCTACATAGGCACAACTGCAAGTTTACTCAGGAGGTTAGTAAGCACACACGACACACACATTTTCATTTGTTTAGCTGAGATCACGTATGTTTTTTAAAAGTGCTTTCCGTGGGCTGGGCAGAGTCAGAGCGCTTGCCTTGCATGTTGCCGACCCAGATTCCGTCCCCAGCTCCACATCTGACACTTGCCGCCATTGCTGCCCCCGGCCCCACAGGGAACAGTCCCTGGCTTTGCTTTCAGTTATTGGGGCTGGAGCAATAGTACAAGCGGGAGGGCATTAACCTTGCAGGCAGCCGACCCAGATTCCACCTCCAGCACGCCAGGTGGCCCCCGGAGCCCGCCAGGAATGATCCCTGGGTGCAGAGCCAGGCGGCTGCCTCCCGCCCCAACCAAAAAAAAAATTCCTAAGGAAATTTCTTATTAGTACAGACTTAATAGTTCAAGTAAGTATTTACCACGCTGCCTGACAAAGGGAAAAAAAAAACTGAAAAAGATGGTTATTTCCCGTCATCAGCCGGCATGGGGCTCTGGCTTAGTTGATAGTCTGGTAGAAAGTCTGTAGTTTCTGGAACCAAAAGTAGTGCACTGGTATCGGCCCCGGCTCGAGATTCCACCAGTGTCCCGCTGTTCCATGTACATAATACTTTATTCCCTTGTATCCCATTCCCATGTCACCAGGTCCGTGTCAACTTAATGGACATAATACTATGGTTAACGCCACGCCGCATTTCTTCCCAAGAAGGATATTTCTTCTCAGCTGGTGTGGGTGTATGGCTTAGTTCAATCTAGAGAGATGGCTACCACTTTGATTGCCTTCAATATTTCAACAAAAAACTTACTATTCTTGTTAGGGTTTCCCACCAAAGTCTGACCCGTTAAGAGGGAACCATTTCATATTGCTGATGATTAGATGATATTAGGTTGCACTGCCACGGCAGCGGCCGCGTGGTTTTGGGTTTCTGTATAAAGTCCAGGGAAAGTATAGCCAGAAATTACACATCACTACAAACTTTTACCCTTTTTTGGTCCCCCCAAAGTCCAGCCCATTACTAAGGAACCATTTCATATTGCTGATGATTAGATGACATTAGGTTGTGCGGCCGCGGCAGCGGCCACACGATTTTGGGTTTCTGTATAAAGTCCAGGGAAAATTCTGCTTGAAATTCTATTGCTACAATCTTTTACCCTTTTGTGGTGCTCATAAGATGGGAAAACCTAGAGAAATACCCTTTGTCAGGCAGCGTGGTGAATACTAAATAGGCGTGAACTCGGTGGCGCGGGACAAGGGGGAAAAAAAATAGAAAAGTTATGTAACAAACAGCGGGACTTAATATCTCTACATTCTCAGCAATGGAGAACTATCAAGTGATTCCTTGACAATAGGACTGTCTTTTTCTTTTTGGGGGGAAACCCCAGCAACAATAGCGAGTTATGTGTTGAAACATAGAATGTAACCAAGATAAAGCGGGGGGCGGGAGGTATACTGGGGTGGTTGGTGATGGAATAGGGGCACTGGTGAAGGGAAGGGTGTTTGAGTATTGTATAATTGACATAATCCTGAGAACTATGTAACCCTCCACATGGTGATTCAATAAAATTTAAAAAAAAATAGTTCAAGTAAGGTAACTCGCACTCATTTCACGTCTGATTCCAGGTGGAAAACAATGTTAGCAGAGACCCTGCGAGGCTGTACAGACCTACCAAGGGCTGGGAAGAGCGAACCAGAAAGATGGGACCGACCGGCTGCGGGCCGCTGCTCCAGATCCCCCACAGGTGAGCGGGATGTTGGGCCCTTCCTGGCAAGCTAGCTCATGTTTTTTTTTTTGTTTGTTTTGTTTGTTTTGCTTTTTGGGTCACACCCAGAGATGCTCAGGGGTCAGTCCTGGCTCTGCACTCAGGAATTACCCCTGGCCGTGCTCAGGGGACCATATGGGATGCTGGGAATCGAACCCGGATCGGCCGCGTGCAAGGCAAACGCCCTACCCACTGTGCTATCACTCCAGCCCCAAGCTAGCTCATGTTGGTAGTTTAGGTGCTCCCTAAAGGTAACACTTTACAGTTGAAATTGATCAAATAAGTAAACAGATATTTTAAAGTTGATATTTTAAACTATTAGGATTTAAGATTTTTCCCCTATATACCAGTAATTGTTCCTTTCTTCTCCTCAGGGCAATTCCAGCGTGGAGACAAGGACTGTAGGGACGATTCCGAGAGAATGAAATGGTTACCGGTGATGCGAATGACAGCATATTCGCCTGTGCAGATGACAGTGATGAACCATGTTCTTTGGAAGACCTAGTCGGCCTGGTTTCTGTGTTGTATGTGAATTGACTGAGTTCCAGCAGCATTGCCATGCGTGTTTCCTGTTCTTAGACGGTATTTGATGTGTTTGCTGGACTCATTGATATAAATGGTATTTTTCTTTTTGATAGTTTATGTTACATTTCATTTCAATACTCTGAACATTTCAAAGATGTTTTGTTTCTGTGGTGGCCTAGCAAAATTAATTGGGGCAATCATAGGGTGACTTTTTGTTTTGTTTTTTTTCTGCTTTTTTGGGTCACACCCGGCGATGCACAGGGGTTCCTCCTGGCTCATGCACTCAGGAATTACTCCTGTTGGTGCTCGAGGGACCGTATGGGATGCTGGGAATTGAACCCGGGTTGGCCAACTGCAAAGCAGACGCCCCACCCGCTGTGCTATCACTCCAGCCCCAGGGTGACAATTTTTAAGCCAAAATTTTATAATATTTATAACTTGGAGAAAAATTAGCTTGAGTAATAATAATGTGAAGTTTTTTTTTAACTTAAAAAAGTACTTTTTCTAAGTTTGACAGATTTGTTGTTTGTGAATTACTACATTTTTGTGTAATAAATATTTTGTATTTGTTTGAAGCATGCTTTGTTTTATATGGAGAATATTTTAAAAAGATGCCTCACCTCATTTATACTGTAAGCTTTGTATTACTGGTAACAACTTTTTGGTTTCTCTTAGCTATTCCAAATTTTTCCGGCCCTTTCTGAACTTTACATATTTATAAAATCTTTGTGTCTTTCATGTCTTCCTGGCTGATGGTTTCCTTTACTGCTTGTTTGCCTCAGAATATTAAAATTCTCTGTTTTGAAACATTAGCTAGCTTTAGAATGCAAAATGTACCTTGGTAGCATGTTAAGTGTTTGAAAATTGCTGGACTAGAAGCTGAAATCATAGTATAGCCGGTAGGGCACTTGCCTTGCTTGCATCGACCCGGGCTTGATCCCTGGCACCCCATATGGTCCCCTGAGCCCTCCAGGAGTGATCTCTGAGCACAGAGCCAAGAGTAAGCCCTGAGCACTGCCAGGTGTGGCCTAAAAAAAGGGGCGGGGGGGGGGGCACTGTTTAAAGACCGACGGAAATGGAACCCGGATGTAGCCCAGAAGCTCAGAATATGTGAGGCCCTGGGTACATATCTCCATACTCACACACATAGAACTGCAAAGCCAAACCAAGGAATGATGTGTGTATGTGTGTTACTGTACGTTAAAGACATAGAGGAATACCTGTGAGTAGTTACTAGTGGCTGACATTAGACTGCCCAGGAACTAATTCCATTTCACACAGCATTGATAAAGGAGGGAGATGTTGAGGAAATGTAACTCCGGCCCACAGGCTAGTGAGGCAGGGAGCACAGCTGCTGGGGACGAGCTAAGGCTTTTTTTTTTTTTAATTGAATCACCGTGAGATAGTTATAAGCTTTCATGTTTGGGTTACAATCTCACAATGATCAAACACCCATCCCTCCAGCAGTGCACATTCCCCACCACCAATATCCCTGGTATACCCCCCCTTTCCTACCCTCCCCCTGCCTCCATGGCAGACAATATTCCCCATACTCTCTCTCTACTTTTGGGCAATATGGCTTGCAACACAGACACTGAGAGGTCATCATGTTTGGTCCGTTATCGACTTTTGGCACACATCTCCCATCCCGACCGATTCCTCCAGCCAGCATTTTCTTAGTGATCACTTTTCTATTCCATCTGCCTTCTCCCCTCCACTCATGAAGCAGGCTTCTAGCTATGGGGCAATCCTCCTGGCCCTTGTATCTACTGTCCTTGGGTGTCAGCCTCATGTGATGTTATTTTGTACTCCACAAATGAGTGCAGTCCTTCTATGTCTGTCCCTCTCTTTCTGACTCATTTTACTTAGCATGATACTCTCTGTGTCTATCCAGTTATAAGCAAATTTCATGACTTCATTTCTTCTAACAGCTGTATAGTATTCCATTGTGTAGATGTACCAAAGTTTCTTTAACCAGTCATCTGTTCTATTGCACTTGGGCTGTTTCCAGATTTTGGCTATCATGAACAGTGCTGCAATGAATATATAGGTACAGATGTCATTTCTACTGTGCTTTTTTGCATTCTCAGGATATATTCCCAGAAGTGGTATTGCGGGGTCATATGGAAGCTCAATTTTTAGTTTTTGAAGGACTGTCCATATTGTTTTCCAGAAAGGCTGGACCAGTCAGCATTCCCACCAACAGTGAAAGAGCATCCCTTTCTCCCCACATCCACGCCAGGACTGGTTGCTTTTGTTGTTTTGAATGTGTGCCAGTCTCTGTGGTGTGAGATGATATCTCATTGCTGTTTTGATCTGCAACTCCCTGATGACTAGCGATGTGGAGCATTTTTTCATGTGCCTTTTGGCCATTTGTATTTCTTTTTTGAGGAAGCTTCTGTTCATTTCTTCTCCCCATTTTTTGATGGGGTTGGAGGTTTTTTCTTATACAGTTCTACTAGTGTCTTGTATATCCTGGATATTAATCCCTTATCAGATGGGTATTGGGTAAATATTCTTTCCCATTCTGTGGGCTCAGGCTTTCACCCTTCAAGGCTCGTGTTCTGCCAAGCCATACACCGCACGTTTTTTAAAAAAATTATCCTTTTAGGAAAACTAGCAAAATGACATGCAAATTTCTTTTAGCTGATTACAAAAAAACGAAACAAAACCTCTTTTAAACTGATTCATGGGTGACTTCCTTAGGATCATTTCAAGGGCTAAAATAACCTCAAGTCCCTCTTTTTGAAAAACAGTAGTTTTTAGTGTTTGCTAGCTAAGTTGGAGAATATGTTGAATTGATTTGCTGTTATGATTTCAAAGACTTTTAAAAATTTACTTTGGGGAAGCAGGACATACTGGGGATCACATCTTGTGTATTCAGGGAAACCATATATATATGTATGTATATATGTATATATATATCACTGTATCACTGTCATCCAGTTGTTCGTCGATTTACTTGAGCGGGCAACAGTAATGTCTCTGTTACAATCAGCCCTGAGATTTTAGCAGCCTCTCCTTACTCGTCTTTCTCAATGACTGGAGGCTTTCAGGGTCAAGGGAATGAGACCTATCATTACTGTTTTTGGCATATCGAATATGCCACGGGGAGCTTGCCAGGCTCTGCTGTGAGGGTTGGATACTCTCGGTAGCTTGCCAGGCTCTCCGAGAGGTATGTATGTATCTTTTACTGTATTTGGGATATGACTACGCCATGGGGAGGTTGCAGGGTTCTCCTGTGTGAGCAATAGACTCTTGGTAGCTTGTCAGGTTCTCCAAGAAGGAGAACAAGGCTATTAGGTGTCTGGGAGCTTGGTCTTATAGTCTCTGGATGTTGGCCATTGGTGGGATTACATGGTGCCGGGGGTAGTTTGTGGGTGTGGCTGCCAAGCTACTGGAAAATGGGGGTTCTGGATGGAGAAGGCTCAGTCCCAATTCGAGCAGGTTTGGAGATCTCAGCCCTAGGTCCCACACACCTGGCCTCTTCATGCGTGAGGCTGCATATATATATATATACATATATATGCATATATATACACATATATACACATATATATGCATATATATGTGTATATATACACATACAGTATAAAATCTGACATTTTTAATCTATGGTGATGAGCCAGCTTACACCAGCTTTTCTTTGCAAGCTCAAATATATATATGTAAATATATCTGTTACATATTGTTATGTATATATAGCACTGTACCAGTGTTGTCCGTTGTTCATCGATTTGCTGGAGTAAGCACCAGTAATGTCTCCATTGTGAGACTTGTTAACTGTTTTTGGCATATCAAATACTCCACGTGTAGCTTGCCAGGCTCTGCTGTGCGGGCGGGATACTCTCGGTAGCTTGCCGGGCTCTCCGAGAGGGTGGAGGAATTGAACCCGGGTCAGCGCATGCTGACTATAAGTATATATACACACATATACACATATAATATAAATATATATGTAAATTTCTTAAAGGGACTCCTGGTATTCCAGAGAGGATAAGGAATGTTTGCACTTTCCTCATATGGCTATTTAATAAGCCTTCGACCTCTGGCACTGGCACCGCATAAGGTCCCCAGAGCACCTGATCCCTGAGCGCTGGCAGAGGCCGGAGTAGCCCGAGGGCGTGGCAGGGGCCGGGAGCCACAAAATAAATTACAATTCGCTAAACTCCGTAGTAAACCGGTCTTCCCACCCAGGCACTGTAAAAGGGCGTCCGTGCAAACTCGGGGTCTGCTGGCCGACTGAGCGATGCCCCCACACCAGCCGGTGCCCGTGGCCTTCGGAGAGCGACATTCTGCAGGCGCACTGGGCGCCGCGGACCCTCCCCTGCAGAGTCCACGCGGGAGCGGGCGGCTGGGGGGCGTCGCAGCGCCGGGTGGCTCCGCAGGTGTCTGCAAACCTTCGGGGAGGAGCCTGCCCCGCGGGCCCCGCCCCTGCCCACGGCCCCGCCCCGCCCCGCCGCGCGCCAACTGCTTCCGGGTCGCGGCCGCCGTCGCTTCCGCAGCATCATGGCGGCGGCCGAGGACGAGCAGCCGGCGGGGAGCGGCGACGGGGAGCGGCTGGATTTCCTGCGGGACCGGCACGTGCGCTTCTTCCAGCGCTGCCTGCAGGTGCTGCCCGAGCGCTACTCGTCGCTCGAGACCAGCAGGTAAGCGGGTGGGCGGCGGGGGTCCGGGCCAGGCCCGCGGCGGAGGCGCGGCGGGCGCGCTGGGGTCCGGGGGGCGCTGGGGACCCCCCGCCGCGCCTCGCGGCCGGCCCGAGCTGCCCTGCCCTCCCCTCCCCCTCCGAGCGGGGGTGACCCTGCCCCGCCGACCGACCGGGCACCCACCCGCGGCCGGACCGACTTGGCAGGAAGCGCCGCGGGGCGAAGGGGCGAGTCGGCGCGAGGGGGGACCCGGGGCCCGGGGCGGGGGTCGGGGGGCGGACCGCGGGCCGAGAGTTCCGGGGGGAGTTTCCCGCCCTGGGCTTGCTCCCGTGTCGGGGGCGCTTCGGGAGCCCTGACGCTTCACCCCAGAGTCTGGAGGAAACCCTTCCCCAGTCACCCCTGCCCGACGCTTCACCCCAGAGTCTGGAGGAAACCCTTCCCCAGTCACCCCTGCCCCGACGCTTCACCCTAAAGTCTGGAGAAAACCCTTCCCCAGTCACCCCTGCCCTGACGCTTCACCCCAGAGTCTGGAGGAAACCCTTCCCCAGTCACCCCTGCCCGACGCTTCACCCCAGAGTCTGGAGGAAACCCTTCCCCAGTCACCCCTGCCCCGACGCTTCACCCCAGAGTCTGGAGAAAACCCTTCCCCAGTCACCCCTGCCCTGACGCTTCACCCCAAAGTCAGGAGGAAACCCTTCCCCAGTCACCCCTGCCCTGACGCTTCACCCCAAAGTAGAGAAAACCCTTCCCCAGTCACCCCTGCCCCGACGCTTCACCCCAGAGTCTGGAGAAAACCCTTCCCCAGTCACCCCTGCCCCGACGCTTCACCCCAGAGTCTGGAGAAAACCCTTCCCCAGTCACCCCTGCCCTGACGCTTAAACCCCAAAGTAGAGAAAACCCTTCCCCAGTCACCCCTGCCCTGACGCTTCACCCCAGAGTCTGGAGAAAACCCTTCCCCAGTCACCCCCGCCCCGACGCTTCACCCCAAAGTCTGGAGAAAACCCTTCCCCAGTCACCCCCGCCCCGACGCTTCACCCCAGAGTCTGGAGAAAACCCTTCCCCAGTCACCCCCGCCCCGACGCTTACCCCCAGAGTCTGGAGAAAACCCTTCCCCAGTCACCCCCGCCCCGACGCTTACCCCCAGAGTCTGGAGAAAACCCTTCCCCAGTCACCCCTGCCCCGACGCTTCACCCCAAAGTCTGGAGGAAACCCTTCCCCAGTCACCCCTGCCCCGACGCTTCACCCCAGAGTCTGGAGAAAACCCTTCCCCAGTCACCCCTGCCCCGACGCTTCACCCCAGAGTCTGGAGAAAACCCCCAGTCACCCCTGCCCTGACGCTTACCCCCAGAGTCTGGAGAAAACCCTTCCCCAGTCACCCCTGCCCCGATGCTTAACCCCAAAGTCTGGAGAAAACCCTTCCCCAGTCACCCCTGCCCCGATGCTTAACCCCAGAGTCTGGAGAAACCCCTGCCCTGACACTTAACCCCAAAGTCTGGAGTAAACCCTTCCCCAGTCACCCCTGCCCTGACGCTTACCCCCAGAGTCTGGAGGAAACCCTTCCCCAGTCACCCCTGCCCCGACGCTTCACCCCAAAGTCTGGAGAAAACCCTTCCCCAGTCACCCCTGCCCGGATGCTTAACCCCAAAGTCTGGAGAAAACCCTTTCCCAGTCACTCCTGCCCTGACGCTTAACCTCAAAGTCTAGAGAAAAATCTCCACCCCAAAGTCTGGAGAAAACTCTTCCCCATCCCCCCACCCAACAGTGAATCTGTCTCGGCTCTGTTCGATTCTCCCCCAAACATTGTAAAAAGGTGTCTACTGGGTAGCAGGAGGGCTGTGTGGCGGCAGCTTTTAAATGAGAATGAATTAAAATGAGAGCTAACAGGGGCTGGAGAGATAGCACAGTGGGTAAGGCGTTTGCCTTGCACGCGGCCGACCCGGGTTCAAATCCCAGCATCCCATATGGTCCCCTGAGCACGGCCAGGGGTAATTCCTGAGTGCAGAGCCAGGAGTAACCCCTGTGCATCGCCAGGTGTGACCCAAAAAGCAAAAAAATAAAATAAAATAAAATAAAATAAAATAAAATGAGAGCTAACAGAGTGGCAGTTCTCTGGGTTTGCGCTTACACACACACCACCACCACCCCCTTTATTTTTCCACCTTCTCCCCATACTTAGTTCCACCTGGGTTTGTTTTTTGTTTTTTGTGTTTTTTGGTTTTTTCTTCTGCTAATACTGACTTTGAAATTTTAAGTGTGCCTCATGTCATTTTTATTTCATGTTGACTTCTGCAAAATGACAGTGAGGAGTTATTCAGGAGCATGAAAGTTTGGGTTGATGGGACTGAGATTGCGCAAAGCAGACCCAAGTTCTGTCCCTTGCACCCCAGCACCGCCAGGTGCAGCCCCCCCGAACAAAAAACAAACCCCAGTCACCAACTTTTTGTTGTTTTCTTAGTTAATAGTCATTTTAATGGATGGTTTGGGGTTTTTTATTTTGGTTATGAGATTCTGTTGCCATTTGTATTTGAGTAATGAAAATTGGGATAGATATTTTTATTGAGCAACAAGTACTGACTTTTTTGTTGCTGTGTTTATAGAAGAGTTCTAGAAGGGTTCGATAACTAGTTTGTGTTTCACAAAACATTCTGTCTTCGTGTACCTTCCTTTCCCCCGTGTTACTCTTCCCTTGACCAGGATATTAGTCTTAACAGTGTCTTCCTCCAAGTGTGATGTTGCGGGTACCCCAATGCTCAGTGACATTGAGGTGCTCAGGAAAACACACACACCCCTGGGGTGCTCCCCAGGCCTCCTGCTTCAGTCCCCGCGGGGCTGTGAGTTTGCCAGGTCTCGGGTTGCTGGCTGGGAGAAGCAAAAATGGAAGCAGATGGTTACAACAGTGTCTCCCAAGCACCGGGGCGCACCCCAGGCCCCCTGGGGGTTCAGCTGCAGACTCTAGCGCAGGGTTTTGACCACCGTGGGGTGCCAGGTGCTGCGTCCCCCGGGATGCAGATGCAGCTCTTCTCTAGACCACCTTTGAGTTGGTTTTGTACAATGACTGCGGTTCCCCTGACTCAGTCGGGGCTCAAAGGAGACTGCCTGGAAGAAGTCGCCCTGGTCAGAACATTCAAGACGGTGTTCCGTTTTGGTTTGGGCAGGTGGTGCTCAGGGCTCCCACCTGACTCCACGCTCAGGGGTCACTCCTGGCTGGACTGGGGGGGACATCGCGTGGTGTGGGGGATCTAACCCAGATTCACCGCACCCAAGGCCCGCGCCTGCCCACTGTACTGTCGTGCTGGCCCGGTTTGTTACTCGGAGGGCCAGGAGGCACGGGAGACTCCGCTTAAGTACTTTTTATTTGTTTATTTATTTTTTCCAGGCTACAGACTCCCAACTCTAGGGAGAAGAACAGCTGAAGTGAAAAATCCCTTTTTCTTTACTCTTTTGGGAGAAAGAGTAAGGAGTCTGCTTTTGGAGCGTGGATAGCAAGATTGCTTTGCAGTTACCTCTCCAGGGAGGCAGCTTGCGCAGCAGTCAAAATCTCTGTGATTTCTCTCAAAGGCTTGCAGGACAAAATCTCTCTGTGTTTTGTGGGGGAGGCCTCCCCAGCTGAGGGTGTTACCATAAGCTCTTTTCACGTGGAACACCGTCCTTCAGCTTCTCTTAGTAGCAGGACAGTCTGACTTTTCCAGCTCAAGCCTCCATGTTCCCCACGTAGCTCTGCCTTCCTGTGGCTTCCCCGACTCGAGGGCCTTACGGAGTGATGGGGTGCTTGGTTTATCTGACCACGAGCCTTCACATTTTAGACTGCAGCTAAAATGAAAACCGTGTAACTCCCCAGGAAGGTTGGATACAGTACCGTCAGCCATTAGTTGACTCGGTTTCAACCTCGTTTGCTAACTCGGGTAACTGATGCATGCGCTGGCATCTGAATCATGTTTCCAAACAAGAGCGGTGTTTTTCAGACTTGGCTGCTGTTACGTAGTTTCCCCATTCTGAAATATTTTGTTTTGCATAAAGGTGGTTTCCTAATGTATAAAAGCTGGCCAATCAGTGACCTAAGAACAGGGCTGTAATGTCTCTGTCCTTGAGTTGTAACATGGGTCTTCCTCCTGCCTCTTCCAGTGTGGGGAAAAAACAGTAGCAGTGGCTTCTATTTGGGGAGCACAGTGACTGGGGTTATAATGATTTGCAGTCAAATACTTGGAGAAAGTCTTCGAGAAGCTGGGTTACCTGCCTAAGTGATGTAGCAGCTAAAATTGGCCAGCCAACCTTCAGAACTGAGCTAAGATTCGTACCAAAAAAAGGCTCCACTACCCATAATTTAAATTGCTTTTTATCCAGATAAATCACCTCCATGTTTAAGTGGACCTCAGTGAGTAGTTAGAACTAAATTGAAATAATATGAGAAACATAGTCTTTTCTACATGGTGACTTAGTAAACAATATAGATACATATTTTTTTCTTTTTTAATGATTCACCGTGAGATACAGTTACAGAGCTTTCATGTTTGAGTTTTGGTCATACAGCGATCAATCACCCATCCCTTCACCAGTGCACATTTTCCACCACCAAAATCCGCAGTATCCCCATCCCAACCCTTCCCCTGCCTGTGTGGCAGACAATTTCCACAATACTCTCTACTATGATTACATTCAATATTTCAACACCAGTCCCACCACCACTCAAACCTACGGAAAAGGCAATGCTAGACAATTTGTGTTGTATTGCTTATTATGGATAGCATATAATGTTATGGATAATTGTTGTAGATAGCTCTTGTGGCCTCGCACCCTAGGAATTCTAAAATTTTAATAATTAGGGTCTGGCGAGATCTGTGCAGCAAGCTGCTCAGTTCCGAGATTCATGTGTGTGTCTGGATCATGGCCGTGTAGGAGCTTAATTAAAGACTGATTTATTTTGACATTTATTAAGAGCTAAACACCGGATACAAAATTAATGAAGGTTGTGATTTTTTGGTATCTTCTGACATTCAGCTTTATCTATGCTTATTAGGTATTCCTAGTTCTGTTTTTGAATTAAACCGAGTGCTGAGGGGCTGGAGCGTAGCATAGCAGGTAGGGCGTTTGCCTTGCACGCAGCTGACCCAGGTTCGATTCCCAGCATCCCATATGGTCCCCTGAACACCGCCAGGAGTGATTCCTGAGAGCCAAGAATAACCCCTGTGCATTGCCGGGTGTGACCCAAAAAGCAAGAAAAAAAAAAAACAGATTTCTGATATACGGAGCTCTATAAATCTATGTGTGGTTCAGATGAGTAGGATTGATTTCTTACCCCTACATGTCGCTCATTTTAAAATTGAAGCAAGGCTTTGATAGGACTACATTTAAAAAATCGATTTTAGTGATTCCTGCAAGGTGGGAGTATTGAGTTAGTTTTAAGTCAGAAAGGGTTTATTATTTATTATTTTATTGACCAAAAAAAGATTCCAGTGGTTAAGATGGGATCTGACATTTTTTTCTTTCAGGCTGACAATTGCCTTTTTCGCTCTCTCCGGGCTGGACATGCTGGATTCCTTAGAGGTGGTGAACAAGGATGACATAATCGAGTGGATTTACTCCCTCCAGGTCCTTCCCACAGAAGACAGTGAGTGAGTTTTTCGCATTTTATTTTTTGTGTGACTCGATGTACCTGGCATGGCATGTGCTCCATTAGCAAATCTTGTTTACTCACAAACTGTTCACGTGTTTTATTTTTCTGTGTTTCCCTTTGTAACGCGTTCCTCCTGCTCCTTTCATTGAGCACGTGTAGTCTTTCCTCTCTTGAGAGAAGTTGCGCATCATCTGGCATTACCTGGAGACTCGGTGGTGGCATCACGCTGTGCTGTGCCCGTCCTTGCTGGTTGTTTGTTGGAAATCACGTTTGGTGGTCACGTTAGCTTCGTTTTGTACCTTTCATTCCTCATCATTCATCTCGCGTTTCCAGCGAGAAACCCTGCCGTCAGGAAGCTTCCTTTCAGAGTGCTCTTCATTTCCTCTGTTCCTTCTGCATTGCCTTCCTTGGCAAGCTTAGATGTCACCTAGGGCCTCCCCGGCAAGTGCTCTGCCTCTGGGCGAAGTCCCTGGTCTGCTCTTGAGCCTTCCTTTTTCTCTTTTTTAGCAATTTCCCCTGTGCCTGAAAGAAAACTCAGGACCTTGCCTCAGAGCTCCGGTTCAGCTCCTCATTAGCATTTCTTTCATGTTTTTTTTTTTTTTAAAGCTCTTAAATTACATTTCAGTTCTTGAAGCTATAAATTTGAACCAATTAAACCCATTTCCAAATTCCTGAATTAACTTCCTGAACTCAGTATGCACACATTTTATAAACTGCTCTTCACGCTAATAAGTGTAACTTGCCTAGTATCCGTTTAGCATTTAAATGTTAGGAATTTTAACCTGAGAAAAATCAATCAAATAAACTCCTGAGAAAAATCACTCAATCTTGTTTCATTTTGGAGCTGTACCCAGTGGTGCTGTTGCCAGCTCAGAGTTTAGGGCTTGGCGCTCACACCTGGGCTTAGGGGACCACGGTGACCTGCCAGGAATTGAACCCGACCTCCTGCGTGCAGGGTCTGCGCTCTGCCCATCTGGCTCTCTGGCCTGAAGTCACATGGTTTTTGTCAGTGATCACCACTGAGCTCTCTTACGAGTCAGCATTTATAGACTGACGCTGTGGCCCACGGCTCGGCTTAGACTGCCATTCCAGAGGAACTCTGGGGGGAAAGTCAATTAAAGCTTTGTTACAAAAGGAAATAAGGTAGGAAGGAAAGGCAGACAGTTAGACCGAGGCTGATACAGAATACTCTGCAGTCAGAGAGGTTGCGGTGGTTTCCTGTAGGTATGAATATGAAGCTGTTCACGGTACACAGGTAAAGAGTCAAGACTACGGGGGTCTCGCCGAGAGGGCAGTGAGCCCCCCCACGCTTTGTACCGTCCCTGAGCAACAAGCTGAGAGTACCCTTGGAGCACCATCGGGTGGGCCCCAAAACAAAGGAAGCCCATTATTCGCATTTAAGTGTGCGAATAATCCGAATGTTACTGAGCATTGGGAAGGAAATTGTGGAGAGAATACACGGAAACTCTGCAAAAGGACAAGCAAATAGGAACAGAGGGATCGCAGGGGCAGATACTTTTGTTCCATTTCTGCATTGTTTGAATGTACTCAATATGTTTGTGTATTTAGGAATGCAGACGAAGGGAGGGAAAAAAACTTAAGATTTAACCTCTCCTTAAGATACCAGGTTCACGGAGATGTCCCAAAGGGCTGGCACCCGCTGCATGACGGTCCCTAGCCCTGCCGAAGGAGGCGCAAAACAGAAAACAGCATTTTTCAGTAAACGATTAAAACCCAAAAAGTCATGAGGCCACACATGCACATTGCTCGTTGCTAGTGGCAGAGACAATAGAGTCCATGGTTTACCAACTCAGGATTTTCAGAGCACTGTCAGACACATCAGGTTATTCTGATAACCCCAATGCGCCTTCCCAAAAGAGGGGCACTAGAGGCAGAGTGAGGAGGAGCTGTGGGGGACGCCAGGGTGCCGGCCTCTGACTCCCAGCCCCAGGGCTGCCCGACTGCCAGAGTGACGGTCCCGTCCCAAGGGCACTGTGTGAATCTGTGGTCAAGATGAAGGCCGGCCCCTCTAGCTTCTGGCTGGAAGCCCCCTGCCCAGTGTGTGGGCGGCCTTTGGCGCCGGAGCCCCTCATCCTCCCCCGAGGGAGTGTTTCGGGAACGCGGGCTTTGGGCCCGGGACTGTGCGCGCTCCTTTCTGACCAGGGACACAACCCGAATTCCTGCGTCTCGCACAGAGCAAGGGCTGATTTATTGCAATGATAGGTTTGTCATGTATGTTTTTCTATAAGATAGAGAATTTTTGGGGGTGGGGAGGGAACACACTTTTGCAGCATCTGTGTCTGTGAAAGTCTCCCACCTGCCTTTTCTTGAATTGCGCCAGGTATGGTTCCAGGATTAATTGGGAAATGTAGATCATTTCTGGGTCCTAATAGCCTAAAACAATTAGTTGTAGATGTTGCCTCCTCTTCCTAGGAAATCTCAGGGTTTCTCTAGTCAGAAATACCCATTTTTACGGGGGCTGGAGGGATAGCACAGCAGGTAGGGCATTTGCCTTGCACGCGGCCGACCCGGGTTCGATCCCCAGCATCTCATATGGTCCTCTGAGCACCGCCAGGAGTAATTACTGAGTGCAGAGCCAGGAGTAACCCCTGTGCATTGCCAGGTGTGACCCAAAAAGCAAAAAAAAAAAAAAAAAAAAAAGATGCCAGAAATATCCATTTTTACCTCTCGAAGACGACGGTACTGACTTGCTTCTGTTTTGCTGATTGCATAAAACTAATATTTTGTTTGGTTTGTTTTGGCCCATACCCTGCCATGCTCAGGCTGACTCCTGTCTCTGTGCTCAGGGATCACTCCTACCGGGGTTCCGGGGACCATATGGGGTTCCTAATTGCCTTCCGTGTGTAGGCATACTAGTAGGGGTTTTCCCTTTTGAGGTTGACAATTTAATGCATTGATACAAACACCCACTATGTTCTCTAATAACACGCCCCTCCATCCATACATGTCAACATGCAGCGCGTAGTACATCCTTGCACATGTTACAGAACACAGTAGTTGGACTTCATGGGACTAGGGTGCTGGTGGATACAGTCACCAAAGCAGTGGTTCTGAATGGTGACTCAGTAGCAGTCACGGAGTGCTTATTATTTTTATTTGCTATTTTTCCAGACCAAGAGATGTCAGTTTTTTCCCCCCAACAATACTTTTGATTCTATTGTTCGGCCGCGTCTGGCTTTGTTTTGCTGTTGCCGAAATGGACACTAGGTGGCGCCATCTAGTAACCTCCAGTGACGGTTCACCACCAGCAGCCCTATCCAGCATCCTGCTGCAGATTCCTAGTGAATTTTCTGTCTGTCTGTCTGTCTGTCTCTTTCTCTGTCTCGCTCTCTTTTCCCCTACCCCTTCCCCGTGCAGGGCTGCCTAATTAATATTTCAGATGGTTGGAGTATGCTCCTTTGGAAGAGAGGCGTACCAGAAGAAGCCAGTCACCTCAGAAAGTGAAACTGGGTAGAAGGGGGAAAAGGGAGAAACAGCAGAAACCGGAGTGAGTCCGTGCGAGGATGCGGTGTGTTGTGCACTGACATGCACGGGCACCCGGAGAGGTGCGTTGCAAGAGAGCAGGGGAGCTTAGACACCTTGGAAATAGCGGTGCCACTTCTCTGGGTACGCAGATAAAAGCAGGGGCGTCTTGGTACCATCTCCGTGGCGGGAGCGGCCTGCACCCCCAGCAGCTCCACACAAAGGCCCCCTTTGCACAGATGCAACTGTTTTCTTAAGTTCTTACTGTGTTTGTTAGAATCTTGACAAGTAGTAAACTTTAGGAAGTGTATTTGTGACGAAATATGCTTTAGTCTTTAAGGTCTAACTGCTACGTACTTTAAAGCAATGTGAGTTCTTGAACTCAGGACAAAGTTTTGTCTAATACTAGAATGGTAAGTGTGTGTGATTTCATGCTTCTCACCTAAACAAGCCATGATTTGGAGTAAAGGGACAGTAGGAAGTTAGGGTTGTGGTCCTTTTCTGTTGATTTACATTGAAGATGTCACTATAACCGCTGACCCTCAACTCTCTGTTCTATAAAATGGGGCCTTGAATATGTTGGTGACATGAAAAATAGTCACATAGGAAAAGTGGTCGGCTGAGAAATAAAGTTTACTATGTGGTAGGAAATAATGATTTTTGTCTCTGGTTTGGAATTTCTTTGTTTTTGTTTTCAACACTTGGTGGTGCTCAGGGCTCACTCCTGGCAGGGCTCGGGGACCATATGTGGTGCCTGGGAGTCAACCCGGGTCGGCCACATGTATGGCAAGAGCGCTACCCACTGTCCTATCTCTCTGGCCCCTGGGTGGGAATTAAATAAGGACAGTCCCACAAAGTACCTAGCAATTCTGGCAGGTAGTGAGCACTCAAATTAGCAGGAAAGGGGAGTGTGGCAGCGCTTTGATACCAAAGTGTATGTGCTTTTCCTGACCGTCTGTGTGAGGGAACTGGTCTAGAGTCTGTGCCCAGGGAAGGGTGCACTTTGAATAAGCGCCTGTCTTTTCCCTAGGATCAAATCTAAATCGCTGTGGTTTCCGAGGTTCTTCCTACCTGGGCATCCCGTTCAATCCATCCAAGGTGAGTTCTCGGGCCGGGAGGAAAAAGGAAGGGGGTGTGGGAAAGTGAGGCTCGGGCGGGGGACGCGTGTTCAGGGCAGTAAATGTCTTCTGGGGGTGTGTCGCACGCACTGCAGCTCCTTCTGGGAACTCCGCACCCTCCGACTTGGAAGAATACACAGCTCACAAGCGTCACGTCTCTTAGCAGCACTGGGAGTTCCCTACACGTGTATGTGAGGGCCAGGCACACAGACTTTGAATGCGGGGCCCCAGTCCGTTCCCGCACATCGCGTGTCTTCCCAAGCCGCCGCAGGTAGTGCCAGGAGCAAGCCCTTGAGCGGCACCCAGTGACCCGGTTCAGAAGACTGTAAGACAAAATACGGAAACAAAGAAAAACCCGAAAATTAGTATAATGTAAAATGTTTCGTTTTTCAAGAAAGTCAGCTTTTTACAATAAGATCGGTTATTTGAAAGTAATTATAGAACTGTAGCTTTGTATATTGTGGCATGTAGCTGGCTTGCATTAATAATTGTTTGGGGGTACTCCCAAGCAGTGCTCAGGGTGGGGGATGGGAGGGGCGGCACTCCCCAAGAATCTCCTCCAGCCGGGTTGGGTGAGTGGGTGCTATGGTCGTGGTGCACCCTCTGGGGGTGCCCCTGGCTGCAAGGCCTGTCGGACCCCTAAGTTTGGGGGCCCTCTAAATAGTCTGGGGGAGGGGGATCTTCTTTTGAGTGTTTTTAAGTGTTTTTCTTGGGGGTGGCAGAGACGGATTTGCTGCTCCCAGCCGCGCTTAGGGATCACTCTGGCGGGGCTGCCGGGCTCGTGTGCCAGGAGCAAACCTGGGTTGGCTGCGCTTGAGGCGCTGCTCTCTGTTCCTGAAGGAACTGGCTGTTATTTATTTGCTTCACTTTTGGGCAGTGCTCAGACCGAGAGCCTCACGCCTGCAGAGCAAGCTCTACCACTCAGCTGTGCCCCCTCGCATCAGTTCTTCAATTCGGGTTTATCTGTGCCACTGCCAGTTCCTTGAGTCTTTGCTGTTTCTTACAAGGAGTCGCGTTTCATAAAGCTTGTGAGGCCTTTTGTAATGCTTCGTAGTTCCCTTCTTTTGAGGCAGTCACATTAATGAAACTTCTGACACATGTGGAAGTAGAATTTTGTATTGCTAGTCATCTTCATAAAACGCCTGGTGTTTGCTTTTTTGCATTTTTAATATTTTTGTTTCTTGCTAAACCAACACTAATATTTATTAAGCTCAAATCATTAAACTATATAAAAGCACAGTAAGATTTTTCAGCGTACCATTTTTTGATTGTAGTTTGTAATTCTTCAGTGATGATTGCTGTCTTGAAATCATTTGTTTGAAAGCCACATGCTTTTCCTAACTTTCTGAGACTTAAATTGTATAAGTGATGTGGTTAGTTACACAAAGTTCAAGTAATTTGGCCTATTGGAATACTGGGACTTCTGGGGGCTAGAGCGATAGCACAGCGGGGAGGGTGTTTGCCTTGCACGTGGCCAACCCGGGTTCGATTCCCAGCATCCCATATGGTCCCCTGAGCACCGCTAGGGGTGATTCCTGAGTGCAGAGCCAGGAGTAACCCCTGTGCATCGCCAGGTGTGACCCGAAAAGCAAAAAAAAAAAAAAAAAAGGAATACTAGAACTTCCATAAAGCTTTATGGTCTTTGGTCTTTGTAATAAAATTGCAACTGTGTAGCCTGACCACATAACGGCCTCCTGCTGAGACGGAAGACGTGGGTTCTTGTGCACCGACACCTCTGCAAGTCAGCAGAGACGTGGGACTTGACTGGTGACTGGAACCTGGCGTCAGTTTACGTAGCAGAGCAACTTCCCGTGTCATTTCCTGACCGGATACAATGATTTTGAATCTAGAATCCCGGGACGGCGCATCCGTATGACAGCGGCCACATCGCCATGACCTACACGGGCCTGTCGTGCCTGGTCATCCTTGGAGACGACCTGAGCCGCGTGAACAGAGAGGCCTGCCTGACGGGCCTGCGCGCGCTGCAGCTGGAGGACGGCAGGTACGGCTCGGCCCTGCGGGGAGAGCGCGCTGACCTCGGGGAGGCGGAGTTCACCGTCTGCACACGCGAGACATGCGGAGGAGCCCCGGGTCGGGGCTGCTGGGCTGAGCGCTCGCCTCACCTGTGAGCGGCAGCCCCGGCCCCTCCGCCCCGGCCCCTCCACCCCGGCCCCACGGAAGGAAACCGAGAATTCTGTTTGTTTGTTCTACAGAGACAGTAGATCCATCGATAGAGAGTTGGATACTGGGGCCGGAGTGATAGCACGGCGGGGAGGGCGTTTGCCTTGCACACGGCAGACCCGGGTTCAATCCCCGGCATCCCTCAGTGCAGAGCCAGGAGCAACCCCTGAGCATCGCTGGGTGTGACCCAACAAGCGAAAAAGAGAGAGAGAGAGTTGGATGACTTCAGGCTTTTCATCTCCACTTACTTACCATTTGATAGGGAAGAGGGCAGGAGGGGGTCTTTAATGTATTTCATTTGAACTTGGACTCCCGAAAGGATCACGATTTGGGGACAAAGGGACGAACGTTGATGGTTGGAATCTAGTGTAGGCTTCAGTGGCACAGTAAAGAATAGGGAGAGTAACTGTGATTGCTCCCTGGTGGTTTCTGCCATCTGGAACTAAAGAGAGTGGATTTTTAAGGTAGAAGTGTTGTTTGGGGTGGGCCTCTCCCCCCCTCCCTTGTGGTGCCAGGCTCCGCCTCGGGCTCTGTGCCGGCCACACGGCCACCAGCCCTTCCAGCTGTCTCCCTGGCCCTGGAATTTTTTTTTTTTAATTTATGAAGTGGTGAACATGTCGTCTAAAGGAAATAATTGACATTAGTTAGACATAAAACAAGTATTTTGGGGTAGTCTCGATTTACTGCTCTATTATCCTTACTTGTAAACAAAGGAATTGATATGAGACTCTCTCTAAAGCTGATAGTCACAAAGGTAAACATTGAATTAAAACCACATGTAGACCAATGGTTATCTGTATATTTATAGTAACACTTGGGCGTGTGCATTTCTGCTCACTAGGCCCCAGCCAGCTTTTATCTGCTGTTTTTTACTGCCTGTAATCTTCAGGTCACTGTCTCTGGCCGGGAGCCAGGACAACTGACCCTGGGAAGCAGTGGCCATACTGGAGGAGAGGGAGGTTGAGAGGCAGTGTTGTGTTATTCACGCTCATGGGCCTGCTCTTTAGTGAATAACACAGTGTATTTTGTTTGTTTGTTGCTTGTTTTTTGCTTTTTGGGTCACATCTGGCGATGCACAGGGGTTACTCCTGGCTCTGCACTCAGAAATTACTCCTGATGGTGCTCAGGGAACCGTATGGGATGCTGGGAATAGAACCCGGGTCGGCCGCATGCAAGGTGAACGCCCTCCCCGCTGTGCTATCACTCCAGCCCCTTTTTTAAAGATCCAGGTTGAGCCATAGATTCCTGTGTGGGTAAAGATAAGAAGTAGGTGTTCCGGGAGCAGAACGATGACAGGGTTTAGGCGTTTGCCTTGCGTGTGGCGGCCCCCTCTTCTACCCTGGCCCCACATCTGGTCTCCCCAGCACTGAGGAGTGGCCCTTGAATGCAGAGTCGGGAGTAAGCCCTCTGGGCATCACCCCATCGCCCTCCCCCGAGGAAAGACGCGCGTGTGCCAAGCCCTAGTGCAGGGCACATACACAGTACTGTGTTCCTAACCGCTTTTGTTTCTGTTGCTCTCAGTTTTTGTGCCGTCCCTGAAGGCAGCGAAAATGACATGCGGTTCGTGTACTGTGCCTCCTGTATCTGCTACATGCTCAACAACTGGTCCGGCATGGATATGAAGAAGGCCATCAGCTATATCCGGCGGAGTATGGTGAGTTCACTGAGAAAGGCACTGTCGTAGGGTTGGTACTCCCGGTACACGGAGCTTTCAGTGTAGTGCATCCTTCATTTCTCTCACCAAGAATTAATTGTTCTTTTTTGGTGTTTGCTTCCTGGGCCCACCCAGCAGTGCTCAGGGCATCTGGCTCTGCACTAAGGGATCACTTGTAGCAGACTCGGGGGATCCAACCCAAGTCAGCTGCATGCGAGGCGAGCACCCTACCTGCTGTGCTATCACTCTGCCCTCACTGAGGATCAGAAAAAAGGGCAGTAAGATGTAGTCAGAACAGACATGGAAATGCTGGCTAAAGGGCAGGTGGGTTTGCTGAAATTGACTTTTACACGTAATCTGAGTGTATCCGAAGGAGCCGTGTCTCTTTGGGAGAGAGAATGGTCTTTCCTGGAAGCAAAAACCTGAAAGCTAAGGGGCCCGAGAGAGAGCGCAGTGGGCAGGGCGCTTGCCGTGCAACACTGTCCTCCTGCTTTGATCCCAGCACCCCGCGTGGTCCCCGGAGTCCCGCCAGGAGTGATTCTTGAGCACAGAGCCAGGAGAAAGTCCTGAGCGTCGCGAGGGGTAGCCCCAGCCCCTGCGCCCCCGGAAACAGTCGGGAAGGCGAGTGTTGACGCCTTTGCTGCCGGCTCCATGGCAGCCTCGGTGAGACTGTTGGTCTGGGGGCTTCCCGCTTGACTAAGTGTCGTGCAGTGAGCGGAGATCAGAATTTCGGGTCGCTTTGTCTTCTTAATATTTTTTTGTGTGGGTTTTTTTTTTGCGGGGGGTCACACCCAGCAATGCACAGGGGTCACTCCTGGCTCTGCACTCAGGAATCACCCCTGGCGGTGCTCAGGGGACCATATGGTATGCTGGGATTTGAACCCGGGTTGGCTGCGTGTAAGGCAAACGCCCTACCCGCTGTGCTATCACTCCAGCCCCAATATTTTTGTGTGTTTTTAAAATTTATTTTATGTTTTCAATATCATGCTTTTTTTAATTAAATTTTTAATCGAATCACAGTAAGATACACAGTTACAAAGTTATTCATGGTTGGGTTTCAGTCATTCGATGTTCCAACACCCATCCCTTCACCAGTGTCCACTTCCCACCGACAGTGTCCCCAGGTTCCTCCCACCCCCCTGCCCCCTGCCTGCCTCTGGAGCAGGCACTTCTCTCTCTCTCTCTCTTCCCTCTCTCTCTCTCTCCCTTCCTCCCTCCCTCTCTCTCTCTCCCTCTCCCTCCTTCCCTCTCCCTCTCCTTCTCTCTCCCTTCCTCCCCCTCTCCTTCCCTCTCCCTCCCCCTCTCCCTCCTTCCCTCTCCCTCTCTCTCTCTGTCCCCCTCCCTCCTTCCTTCTCCCTCCTTCTCTCTTTCTCTCCCCGTCTCTCTCCTTCCCTCTCCCTCCCTCCCTCCCTCTCCCTCTCCCTCTCTCTCCCTTTCTCTCCCTCTCTCTCCACCTCTCTCTCCTCTATCCTTCTCTTTCCCTCTTTTCACTCCCTCTCCCTCTCTCTCTCTCTCTCTCTCTCCACCTCTCCCTCCCCTCTCTCCCTCCCTCCTTCTCTCCCTCCCTCTCTCCCTCCCTCCCTCTCCTTTCCTCTCTCCCACATTGGGCATTGTGGTTTGTGATACAGATACTGAAAGGTTATCATGTATATCCCTTTACCTACTTTCAACACTCAGTTCTTATCCAGAGTGATCATTTCCAACTATTATTCTCCTACTGGCCCCTTCTCTATCCTAACTGCCTTCCCCCCACACACACGTATAGCAAGCTTCCAGCCATTGACCAGTCCTTCTGGGGGCCCTGTTTTTCCTGCCCTTGGATGTGAGTCTCAGACTTTTTTTTTAACATCCCACAAATGAGTGCAGTCCTTCTATATCTGTCCCTCTCCTTCTGACTCATGTCATTCTGCATGATACTCCCCATGTCCGTCCATTTATAAGCAAATTCCATGACTTCAGTTTTCCTACAGTGCAGAGTGCTCAGCTGTGTAGGTGTAGCGTTGTTTCTTTCGTCTGTCCCTGGGCACTCAGGTTGTTTCCAGATTCTGGCCGTGGTTGAACAGAGACGCGCAGGGGGGGTTTCTGCTTTGTTTCTGGGCCCCCAGGGTTTAGTCTCAGGAGTGGTATTGCTGGGTCGAACAGGAGTTCAGTTTCTAGTTTTCTGAGGAATGTCCATGTTGTTTTCCAAAATGGCTGGACCAGCCGGCGTTCCCACCAGCAGTGAATGAGAATCCCTTTCCACATCCGCACACCAGCACTGTATTTTTTTAAAACTAAGTCTGATTTTGAGGAAAATGTGAAGTGTTCACTCTTTCACACGATATGATTTAATCTTTTTATCAGCAATAGTAAGGGCAAGGAAATCTTAGTCTCAGCAAGAATTCCTTTTTGCTATACTTTTCAGGCATTAGGTAAACTGAAGAGATAGAAATAGTGCTTTTTGGTTGAGCTTGATTATTTCCCAGATAAAAAGATTAGGGATACTTTAGGGTAATTGAGTGTTTCAGATGGTTTTAATGAAAGCATTTTCTTAGAGGAGTGGAATTGTTTTACCTGAATGAAAGTGTGAATGTGATTCAGATTTTAATGCTACAAACTGGAGCCGAAGAGCAGACATTTTCTTGCATTTTCTGTGCAGAGGCGATTTGCGAAGTGAGGACAGTGGGGGAGAGGCCTCTGGGGCACAGAGCGCCACAGACACGAGACTCTTCCCAGTGTCCTGTCCCCAGTGAGAGTCCAGTTTTCCTGGTGAGAGTGAACTTGTCACCTGTCTCTGGTGGCATTTGCCAGATTTTCCTACATAAGCAGTTTTTCCTTCAGCAACTCCGACGAGATTGTTAAATATACTGTCCCTCAGCAATTTGATCCATTAATGTTAAAATGCACTTGATGATTTTCCAGTTCGATCATTACTCTATCATTATGAGTTAAAATTCTCTTGTTAGACACAGCTCTCCTTTTGCCTGCCTTCGTGGGTCTCACGTGGGCTCTAGTTACTACTCTGCGGTCTGCTGTTCCTGTCCTTTATGCTGACGCTGAGACTGCCCCGTGGTCACTGGTGACAGCAGTTCGGGCAGGCTCTGGTGCCCTTTGGACTTGCTCCCCGTTTTGGCCCTTGGGCTGCACCTGGCGGTGCTCAGGGCTTACTCCTGGCCATGATCACCCCTGGCAGGGCTTGGGGGGGCCGTCTAAGCTGCCGGGACCAGAGGAGAGACGTGGGTAGGCTGCGGGGAAGACAAGCGCCTCACCCACTGCCCGAGCCTTCATTCTCTGGGCACCTCCTTGCTCTGTGACACCGGATCCTCTGTTACCTTCTGCTTGGCTCACTTCCAGCCCACAGTCTAGTTTTCTCCTTCCCTCCCCCTCCCTCTCACTCCTTCTCTCCCTCTCCTGGCTCTGCACCCAGGAATTACTCCTGGCGGTGCTCAGGGGACTATATGGGATGCGGGGGATCAAGCCTGGGTCGGCCTCAGGCAAGGCAGAAGCCCTGCCCTCTGTGCTGTCGCCCTGGCCCCTGTGACCTTTCTCTCGCGGGACAGATAGATTCCCATTATCCACAGAACACTCTGGGAGTACTCAAAATATATATTCCAGCAATCTGTAGGTTATTTCTATTATTCCTCCTCCTTACATTCGGTAGACTGGGAACACCTATAAAGGCGACTAGAGGCCGCCCCAAAAGCCCCTGTCCCTCTCGGAGAGCCCAACAAGCTACCAAGAATGTTCCACCTGCATGGCAGAGCCTGGCAAGCTACCCGTGGCGTACTCAGTATGCCACAAACAGTAACAACGATGGTCCTCATTCCCCGATCCAGAAAGAGCCCCCAGTACGCCATGGGCTACACTAGCATGCGACAGGGACGGACGGAGACGTTACTGGCATCCGCTTGAGTGTATCGATGAACAATGGGATGATAGAGATACAGTGGTACAGTGATTCCTCCCCTTAGTATGATTGTGTTATTTATTTGAAATACAATTGTTTGTTTCTGTTTGGATTTCATTTTTTCCCCAACTTTATTTATTAATATGTAAGATACTGACTAGGTTCTGTAGTCAAAACTACCAATTGTATAAAGAGAGTTGTGGTTCCCTACCTCACCTTTTCTGATGCTCATGTTTACCAGCTTCCCATCCTCTCTGTAGGAACCTGTCTCCGTGAGGGTGGGGGTGGGGGTGGGGGTGGGGGCTGGGGTTTGTCTTTCCTTTATTACATTTTTTTAAATTTTATTTTATTTTTATTAACTTCACAATAATTCACTCTCACTGTCATCCCATCCCGTTGTTTATCGATTTACTCGAGCGGGCACCAGTAACGTCTCTATTACACTCAGCCCTGAGATTTTAGCAGCCTCTCCTTACTCGTCTTTCCCAATGATGGAGGCTCTTTCAGGGTCAGGGGAATGAGACTTATCGTTACTGTTTTTGGCATATCGAATACGCCACGGGTAGCTTGCCAGGCTCTGCCGTGCAGGCGGGATACTCTGGGTAGCTTGCCGGGCTGTTTGAGAGGGACGGAGGAATCAAACCTGGGTCGACCGCGTGCAAGGCAAACACCCTAACCACTATGCTGTCGCTCCAGTCTAAAGCAGAACCAAAACAATTAATTTTGTATTGCTTGTTGTGAATAATCCGCTAAAAATGGCCCAACGTTTCCCTAAGGAAAGTGGGTGAAGATTGTTGTATTTCAGCCTGGAGCCATTTACGCCCTTGTATGAGAGATTACTAACATGTTTGTTAAAAGTTGAGCCTTGTGGCGCTGGAGTGATAGCACAGCGGGGAGGGCATTTGCCTTGCACGCAGCTGACCCGGGTTCAATTCCCAGCATCCCATATGGTCCCCCGAGCACCTCCAGGAGTAATTCCTGAGTGCATGAGCCAGGAGTGACCCCTGTGCATCGCCGGGTGTGACCCAAAAACAAAAAAAGAAGAAAAAGTTGAGCCTTGTGTGCTTTTATATTTATGTATGTATGTGTATATGTATATACATGTATATGTGTATATGTATATACATGTATATATGTATATGTGCTTGTGTGTGTGTGTGTGTGTGTTTCGCCCATGAGATTGGTTGCCTCCTACTTTGAACCCATCAAATGCGGTGTGCTGCTCTTGGCACATCAGTGGTGTAGAGTATGAAATGTTCCAGGAATTCTAAAGTTGAAGCTACAGCAGATTCACTCATGGTTGAGGGTGTGGAGCGCGGCCGTGAGCATGGCAGTGATTAAGTCCTGGAGGATTTCAGCCTCTGGGACTCTGTCGGGGCGGGGAGGGGAACTTACCTGTGCTCCGGGTTGCCCCTATGAGACAGCCGGGTACGGGGTCTGGAGGCATCTCTGGCCTGTCGTTCCCCTTTATTACATTTTTATGAACAGATCCACAGACGTACTTTTATTTTGGGTGGGAATCGTGCCCAGGGCCTCACACATACAAGGCAGATAGGTGTGTATATTTTTTGGTTGTTTGGGAGCTACCCCCAGCAATGCTCAGGGGTTACTTTTGGCTGCGTGCTAAGGAATTACTCCTGGCAGTGCTCAGGGAGCCATATGGGATGCTGAGGATCAAATCCAGGTCAGCCGCGTACAAGGCAGATGCCTTACCCACACTGTCCTCCAGCCCAGATGTGTATATTTTTATTATTCCCTTCTTACTCCAAAAGCAGCAAGCCAGAGATAGGTTTTTTGGGCACAGTTTGCTTTTATACTTAGCACAGTAGTAGGGCCTTTGCCTTTCATGCGGCTGACCCGTGTTCGATTCCTCCGCCCCTCTCGGAGAGCCTGGCAAGCTACCGAGAGTATTGAGCCTGCGAGGCAGAGCCTGGCAAGCTACCCGTGTGTATTGGGTATGCCAAAAATAGTAACAATAAGTCTCATAATGAGAAACGTTACTGGTGCCCGCTTGAACAAATTGATGAGCAACGGGATGACAGTGACAGTGACAATGTAGTTTGAGAAGCATTCCATGTCAGGTTACAGAGATTTTTCTCATTATTTTTTGTTTGTTTTTGTTTTGGGGCCACACCTGGTGGTGCTCAGTGCTTACTCCTGGCTCTGTGCTCAGGGACCACTCTTTTTTTTTTTTTTATTAGAGAATCACTGTGATGTACAGTTACAAACTTATGAACTTCTGTGTTTGCATTTCAGTCCTACAGTGATCGTTTACCCATCCCTCCACCAGTGCCCATTCACCTCCACCAATGATCCCAGTCACCACCTCCAGCCCATCCCCAGATCACCACCCACCCTGCCTCTGCGGCAGAGCATTCCCCTTTGTTCTCTCTCCTTTTGGGTGTCGTAGTTTGCAATAGAGGTATTGAGTGGCCTTGATGTCCGGTCTATAGTCTACTTTCAGCTCGCATCTTCCAGCCTCAGGGACCAATCTTGGCAGGCTTGGGGGGGGGGACCAAGTGCAGTGCCAGGGATCGAACCTGGGTGAGCTGCTTGCAAGGCAGGTTCCTTCTGCACTGTATTGTCTCTCCAGCCCCACTCCGTCTCTTTTTATTTCTTTTGGTTTCATGCTAAGCCAGAGCTCGGCAGTGCAGGTGGTTGCACGTGCCTGTGCCTCGCCCCGTCGGCGTCTCCCTGACTCCTGAGTAACGGTCTCAGTATTCACGCTCACAAATAAAATTTTCCCAGAAAATCTCCATAATTTTGTTTCTCCTGCTCATTGTGACTAGTCAGTTATTGTTTCTTGTGATTGGGGAAGAGCGAAGTACTAGAGTGCCAGAAAGTTATTGCGCACAGATTGACAGATGCACAGGAATGAGACGCTTCGAGTTTCTGTTTACAGTCAGGTGTCTTGGCTCTCTGAGTAATCCCAGACTGCTCAGTGTATAGTGAGATGTAAAATTTTGAGATTTAAGAAAGTTTTTTGGGGGGCTGGAGTGATAGCACAGCGGGTAGGGCGTTTGCCTTGCACGCGGCCGACCCGGGTTCGATTCCCAGCATCCCATATGGTCCCCCGAGCACCGCCAGGGGTAATTCCTGAGTGCAGAGCCAGGAGTGACCCTTGAGTATTGCTGGGTATGACCCAAAAAGCAAAAAAAAAAAAGTTTTTTGAAGCCCCTTTCTAAAACAGGGTTTAGGGTTTTGTGACGGTATAGTTTGTTCAAATGATGGTGCTGATGTAAGACTCACAGTGCTTGGATTACCAGCTACCACCCAGCGCACTCTGTCCTCTTAATTGCACGTGTGTTATAACATGTGCACACATATATGCAAATATTGTGTGTGAGTGTGAGGCATGCACACACCTTTGTTTAATCTCTAGAAAGGAAAGACTTCTATGGGCGGTGAAAGCGCATATGAGAGAGATACATGATGTCACGCTCTGCTTTTACTTTGAATTTTTAGAGTTTGGGGCCCAACCACATGGTGCTCGAGGCAGGGCTTACTTCTAGCTCTGTGCTCTTAACCTCCTGTCCTCTCTCTCTCTCTCTCTCTCTCTCACACACACACACACACACACACACTCTTTCTCTCTCAGTAAGAAGTGAATGAATGTCATTTTATTAGTAGTACCCATTTTCTCTCCAGGAGGAAGGGCCACCTTACCACCTTATTTTCTCACCAGTGACTAGGGTGCTAGCTTCCTCATTGCCACACCAGTGGAATGTGTGCTTAGTACTTGCCGTGTTAATCCCTAGGACTCCGGTATGCAAAATGTGTGTGCTGCAGCTCTAAGGCTAGCCTCTGCACCTGGGCCTCCTCTTCTTCATCCCTTTTATTACAAATTCTGCTGTTGGTATCCTCATGGTCAGTGATTTCTTCTGTAACTCTTCAGTCTCAGTTTCATCTCAGTTTCACTTCCGGTCTTGTTGCTTTTCATTTCTTTACTGCCCTTTTATTTTTTTTCTGTTGACCAACCCTCTCTTGTTTTTTTTTTTTTCTTTTTCAAATGCCTTGGGCATTTATTTATCCCCGAGACACAGTGAGACAACAAAGCCACACACTTCACTGTATGTGTGAACTGAAAAACGCGCAGTGAAAAGGTGGTGTGATCAGGTCCCGGGTCAGGAGCTCGTCTATTGATGGTGTGATTTGTGGTCTGACGAGCTAGTAGCACGTTGGACTTCCTGTGATTGCTTATGTTCAGTCAGCTGTGGCTACTTCAATTTGAACCCTGCTGTTGTTGAACCGAGCATGGAATATGAATTTATATTTTGGAACTGTGCAGACCAGAACTGCCTGTGTTTCCCGTTTAGGATTGAGATCCTGAGTCCCCGCTATTCTCTCCTCAGGATTTCTCACAGATGGCCTCTACTCGCCGCAAAGTCGTGCCAGGAGGGGCTGGAGGGATAGCACCGTGGGTCGGGCGCCTGCCTTGCATGTGATTGACCCAGATTCGATTCTAGGTACCCCACATAGTCCCCTCAAGACCTGCCGGGAGTGATCTCTGAGCCTAGAGCCAGGATTAAGCCCAGAGCACTGCGATGTGTGGCCCAAAAACAATTTTTTTTTTTTTAATGTACAAGGGTTGTAAGACACAGATTATGGAAGCTGATGTTTCTTTTTCTGTTGGTGGGTAGTTTGGTGCTTGAGAAATGTCTTCCAATTTGGCTGTGATTTCAGTTTTATATGCTTTTATGGTTCTTACATTGTTTTGATTTTGTCAGATGTGTGGAGAGGTTGAAGTTTAAACTGGCACGATCATCCTTGGCTACCTAGAATTGCTTAAAAAAAATGAATTTGTTTGTGCCTCTAATGTTTTTTGAGTATATAAAATTCTTAAGGCCCCTTAAACTCATATATTTTGAAAATGGAAAAGGAATAGGGGTGACGGGGCTTTTTACCATTGGGTCTGTCTCTGAAGAGTCTGTTCTCAGAGTGCTTAGTACTTTGTGGAGAAGGCCTTGCTAAGGATGAAGCTACTTCAAATGTCTCTTTTCTCACTCTTTCCTTGTAGGCCGGAGTATGTATTTTGAGAGGTAAAGAAAGAAAATCCCATAGTGAGACCGAACATTAATGTGATTGCCGTTTACTTGAGCTTTTACTCTCATTCCCACCCCCCCATTAAACTGTGCAATGTTTTTCTCTTTCAGTCCTATGACAATGGGCTGGCCCAGGGAGCTGGACTTGAATCTCATGGTAAGAGCCTTCAGACCAGGCCGCGGGCAGTGTCCACTCGGGGCTGCGGGGCGGAGCCCTCCAGAGGCCGAGTCGCTCCTTCTGCAAGAGGACGTTGCTTGTTGGGGGGGAAAGGGGGCCTGACTTGTTGCCATCACTTCGGTGGCCCCTGTGCCGCCCCCGTTGGCTCTCTCTGCCTGCCTCTTGGAAGGGACTCCGGGTTCCATTCCGTGCCCTCTGGAGCGCCCGAGATGGTCCTCCAGGAGTCTTGGTGTCCTCCCAGCTGCGGCTCCCTGTTAGCTTGTTCCAGGGATTAGAACTCAGAACCTCAGGGCCAGGGGGAGGGGCTGACTCAGGCTCCCCCTGTGCCTGTTCCTTGGAGGTGAAGTTTTCTTCTCTGCCCCCACCTTGCTCCTTTCTCTGGCTCACACTTTTCTTCTTTAGATTTCTTACGTAGTATTATATCTTCAGAACAGTCTCCAGCTCGTTACTGTTAAATGGACAAATCGGTCCTGCTTCAGGCAAATGGAATTTCGGTTGTTAGGCAGCATATCCGTAGACTGTCTCTAAAGGAATTCGGACCATTTCGGGGTGATGTGTTCTGGCCTGAGAGAGGTAGTCCTAGATTCCACTTTCAGTTCTGCCATTAACCACGTGATTTTGAAAAGTTTCTTCATCAGAGTCTGTGTGTATGTGTATGTCTATATGTATGTAGACTTAAATTGCCTTGTTTTCATTTTCATTGCTTAGCAGTTCTTTTAAAAAAGTAATCATAAAATTTTACCTTACTGTTTCCTAGCACTCCCAACTATTTTATGCTATTTTCCTAGACATCCGATCTGAGCCTTAAAAGTACTCTGGTTTTGATTGACAGGAGGATCAACTTTTTGTGGCATTGCCTCCCTGTGTCTGATGGGCAAGCTGGAAGAAGTTTTCTCAGAAAAGGAGTTGAACAGGATAAAGCGGTGGTGTATAATGCGGCAGCAGAACGGCTACCACGGGCGCCCCAACAAGCCTGTGGACACCTGCTACTCTTTTTGGGTGGGAGCGACTCTGAAGGTGAGGGAATGACAACCCCAGAGACTCCGCCCCGGGCCTGGAAACTCAGCCTCGAGTCTGGCCTTCGCGTGGTTCCTGAAGTAGTGTTAGTTGTAGACTCTGGTTTTGAATTTTGTCTCTCAGGCCAAGCAAATCTATATACGGGTGTTGTGTGTGTGTATGTGTGTGTGTGTGTGTGTGTGTGTGTGTGTGTGTGTGTGTGTGTGTTGTGGACTCTGGTTTTGAATTTTGTCTCTTAGGCCAAGCAAATCTATATATGGGTATTGTGTGTGTGTGTGTGTGTGTGTGTGTGTGTGTGTGTGTGTGTGTGTGTGTGTGTGTTGTGGACTCTGGTTTTTAATTTTGTCTCTCAGGCCAATCTCAAGCAAATCTATATGGGTGTTGTGTGTGTGTGTGTGTGTGTGTGTGTGTGTGTGTGTGTGTGTGTGTGTGTGTGTGTTCACTGAAGTTCTTTTATCTCTTGTGCTACCTGAAATTTCCATGAGACTGTAAAAAGTTTGCCTCGAAAATGAATAGTCCACCTAAGGATCTTTCTGAACTGTGATGCCCAGAGTTCTTGTGGGGGAAATTATGGTTATTTCTTTAACAACTTGCAAAGGTTTTCTTTTTTCTTTCTTTTTTTTTTAACCTAAAATTTAATTACTCGCTTGCACCCACATTTCCCCTGGTCTTTACTGCCTATTTCTAAATAGTCACTGACACCCCCCAGTAGTCACTCTCTTCACATTGTTCTGGCACCTTCAAAAATTAGCATCTCGTTCTGATATTCTGGAATCTAACGAGAATCTTGGCTCATCTTCTTAAAAGGCAAGTATAATAGCTTGCCTTTTCTCTTAACAAACTTCATGCATGTGGTTGAAATACATTCAGAAAACTATTTTTGAATGTTTCTAGCCCTTTAGCCTTTGAGGAGTATTGCTTTGATCCACTGTGACATCAGGGACTGTAAAGTAATCTTATTCCATCGTTCTTTTAAAATTTACTACCGAGGATTTTAGCCCAGAGAGCTAGCCCCGAGGGCTAAGTGCTGCTCACATAGGGGAGCCCAATTTCATTCCTGAGCCCCCCTCGCTGCCGGCTATGAGCACCCAAAAAAAGAAAAACAGGTTTTTAAATAGATTTTTACTTTACTCCAGGTCTATAGTTACTATAGGAAGTGGCAGATGAATGCTTTTAAATTCTTCTTTCCCCCTTTATTTTAATCATAGTCTCTCAGGAAAATGAGCTGCTTCCCTGGTTTTCAAAAAGAAGTAATTGGGTTTCCGGATTTTGTGGACTTCTTTTCCTTTTGATTATGATTTCAGCTTTGATACATATTTTTTAATGTTTTGCTCCATTATATTCTTTTGAATTGTCTTGCTAGTAGGTACCAATTTAAGTTGGCTTGTGATACATTGTAGGTACCAGTTTGAGTCTTCTGACATGATCTTGGTTGTCTTTGACAGCTTTCGTTTTTGGTGTTTTGGGTTGTTTTTATTTTTGTTTGTTTGGGGGCCACTCCCAGCAGTGCTCAGGGCTTCCTCCCGGCTCTGGCCTCAGGGGTCACTCTTGGCGGGACTGGGGGACCGGAGGTGGTGCCAGGGCTCCAGCCGGGTTTGCCACTCGCACCGCCAGCCTCTCGCCTGCTGTGCTGCTCTCCGCTCCTTTCCGTGCTTCCTGCAGGCAGCGATCTTGAAACTTTTTTTTTTAACTTTTTTTTTAAAAAGCCTAATTCTTGGGGATAGAATCTGCCATAACTTTTAAGATGCTGATTTTTCTACTCATTTCCATGCAGTTTTTTATTCCCAACTATGAAAAAAATAAGGATTTGGCTTCCCTTTTTTTCTCTAGTAAATTGCTAACTTGTTATTTTACTTTTTTTGTTCTGAGCTTTTTTGCCTTCCTCTACTGTCTCTTAATATTGTGATCTTACTTTTACTTTTATAATGTAAATTTATACATTATAAAATTATAAAACGTTGTGTAACAATAATCAAATGTCATGCTTTGCATAGATGTTGATTCTAAATTTGAAGTCCAGTCATCACTGTTTATTATCATCATGTAAATATAGCTTATTACTGAGCCAGGTATGGAATGATGGTTACAGTTTGTTTAAGTAATAACCCGTGTACTCATGAGGAACAATGTTTCTAGCTTCAGGATTGTCAGCCATCTCTTTATGTTTTGTTTTGGGGCCATACCCAACAATATTTTGGGGTTACTCTGTCTCTGCACTCAGAAATACACTCCTGGACCACATGGGATGCTAGGGACCAACCCTGGCCACGTGCCTACTCACTGTTCTATTACTGTTGCTCCAGTCTCTCCTTGTATTTTCTTAATTAAAATCAAGATGGATGAGGGCCAGAGCAATAGTACAGTGAGTAGGGTGCTTGCCTTGCATGCGCCATCCTGTGTTCGATCCCCGGCATCCTACATGGTCACCCGAGTACTGCAGGAGCGGTTCCTGAGTGGAGAGCCAGGAGTAAGCCCAGAGCATTGCCGAGTGCCTGATACTCCTCGCCCACCACAGTTCATTGGACTTCCTCCACCCTTTTAGCCCATTTCTCTCCTCCTCGGTTCAAGTCTGTGATCAGTCTAAGATTTTATTCTCATTGGCCTTTGTTTTTTTTTGTTTATTTCTTTATATACCACACATAAGTGAAATAATCTGGTACTTTTCTTTCTTGTAATTTTGTTTTGCTTCGGATACATGGGGTTTTGTTTTTGTTTTTCGTTGTGTTGGTTTTTCTTTTCTCTTTGGGTCACATCCAGTGATCCTCAGGGCTTTATTCCCGACTCTGCACTCAGGAATTATTCCTGGCGGTGCTGGGGGACCATATAGGATGCTGGGACTCGAAACCCCAGTTGGCTGCATGCAAGGCAAACGCCCTAACCACCGTGCTATCACTCCAGCCCCTCAGATACACGGTTTTTATACCATATTTTCTTTACCCTTTATCTTTCCTAAAGAGTTACAGTGTTTTATAGTCCTCCAGTAAAACTTCTCTAGAATCTAATTAGTAATTTTTATTTCTCTGTTCTGAACTATATTTAGTATTAGTTACTAGTCTGCAACTAATAGCTTAAAAGTCTTTCTTAAAGAGCTAAAATTTAAAAAGATAAAATTTCACTTTTTAAAGTGAGTTGGGGGCTAGAGAGATAGTACAATGATTAGGCCACTTGTCTTGGATGTTGCTGATGCAGGTTTGATCCCTAGCATCCCATATGGTTTCCTGAGCACTTCAGGAGTAATTCTTGAGCGTTTGCTGGGTGTATCCCCCAAGCAAAAATGATAAAGTGAGTTGAGCAGGGGCTAGAGCAATAGCACATCAGGTAGGGCATTTGCCTTGCACGCGGCCAACCCAGGTTCGATTCCCAGCATCCCATATGGTCCCCCAAGCTCCGCCAGGAGTAATTCCTGAGTGCATGAGCCAGGAGTAATCCCTGTGCATCGCCAGGTGTGACCCAAAAAGAAAAAAAAATGAGTCCAGCAATTCACAGAGTTGTTTTTTGTTTTGTTTTGCTTTAATGTGGCACAAAGAAGCTAAAAGAAGGAAGTAGAGAGCTGCACAAACCTTCGGCTCATTGTGCAGCTCAGTTGAACCCCCATCTCATGGAGACCCAGCACTCAAAATACAGTAAAAAGAAAGCTTGAGACTTTGGGCTCAGTCACAAAATAAAAGGAAGTAGTGGGTCAAGAAAAGGAGACTTGAGGGGCTGGGGCAGTAGCACAGCGGGTAGGGCGTTTGCCGTGCACATGGCAGACCTGGGTTCGATTCCCAGCTTCCCATATGGTCCCCTGAGCACCGCCAAGAGTAATTTCTGAGTGCAGAGCCAGGAGTAACCCGTGTGCATAGCCGGGTGTGACCCAAAAAGCAAAAGCAAAAAAATTTAAAAAAGTAAATAAGAAAAGGAGACTTGATAAGATTTTAAAAACGATAATAGTGACTGACTACTGCTAAGTGCTTAAGTTCCCAGAAACCTGCTTTCAAAGCGTTAATAGAGAAAGCATATTTAAATAATAGAATAGCTTGAAACGGAGTCATTTTATATCAGTAAGGTTCTGTTTGTCCTTTCATTTCAGCTTCTGAAAATTTTCCAGTACACTAACTTTGAAAAAAATAGAAATTACATCTTATCAACTCAAGATCGTCTTGTTGGGGGATTTGCCAAATGGCCTGATAGTCATCCAGGTAATTTTTTTTTTTTTTGTAGAAAAAAAGCAACTGTTACTTTTGAGTAGCTCTTAATCATCTTTGCCAGATGGTGCTACAGTAGAAAAGTTACCCATAGTGATATGGTACATTAAATACATTTTTTTAAAGTGAGCTGTGGGGCTGGAGCGGGTAGGGTGTTTGCCTTGCATGCGGCCCACCCAGGTTCAATTCCCAGCGTCCCATACGGTCCCCCAAGCACTGTCAGGAGTAATTCCTGAGTGCATGAGCCAGGAGTAATCCCTGTGCAATGCCGGGTGTTACCCAAAAAGGAAAAAAAATAAAGAATAACTATTGTGGGTTTTTTTTTTTTATGCCTCATTTTCAGACGCTTTGCATGCATACTTTGGGATCTGTGGCCTGTCACTAATGGAGGAAAGTGGAATTTGTAAAGTTCATCCTGCCCTGAATGTAAGCACACGAACTTCTGAACGCCTCCGAGATCTCCATCAGAGCTGGGAAAGCAAGGACTCCAAACCGAGCCCCGAGAATGTCCACGTCTCCACATGACTGACCTCCGCTGGGAGAGTGGGAGAGCGGCAGCATAATTGTAGCTCCAGGTCAAAAGCCATTTATAACCGAGTGTGCTCTTTTTTTTTAAGAGGTAGTCTTACAGTCCAAATTTGTGCTCATGTCACTTTGGGATATGGTCCTGAGCCAGTCGCCTTTGTACTGGGTTTCCAGAATGTCTTTGCTGAAATCAGAACCGCGTGCGCTCTGTCGTGGTTCTTAGAAGTTTATACTATATTTCTAAGAAGTTCTTTGGAGCAAATTAACTGTATGTATGTAAGTTACCTTTTTTAAAAAAGAAAAAAAAAGCAACTTCAGTACAAATTGTATATTATAAAATGGACTCAATTCTTCAAAAGAAGTTTACAGTTCATAATAGCAGCGATAATCTTTGGGTGAACACTTAGTGATCATTGAAAACATTTGTCTGCTGGTGGTAGAAAATTGCTTTAATGAATTAAGTATCTGGGATTGTTCTTTGGAAACAGGTGATCCCATAATTTTTTAAGGAAGAATGACTTATTTTCTCTTACTTTTAAGTAAAGTGTGTCAATTAAACTTGTATGACCTATATAAATGAAATTAACTTCATAGAAAGAATGAATAGATAACTAATACAATAATTTTTCTAAAGAGAGATTGTTTTGAGAAGATTATTATATGACTGAGGGACAAGTAATTTAACTGTATGTGGGATTGTGAAGAATGGGAAAACTGTGCTCTGTGGATCATTCAATTAGACATTGCTGGGATAAATCAGAGCACTGTTTGATTTTGATCCCGAGTTATCAGTTCCTTTTTACCCTTTTTGGGGAGAGAAGTCTTGTCTAGACGGAAAGGCATTTGAGTTTTTGTTTATTTCTCTGCAATACATGATGTTGTAAATTATATGTAGCTGAGAGGTTTTGGGTGTTTTGGGGTTTTTGGGGTTTTTTTGGTGTTTTTTTTTTTTTTTTTTTTTTTTTGCTATTTGACTTTTTCATTTTGTTCCAGTGTCTTAGCTGCTGTCATTTTAAACAGATACTTTTCTATTTTTTTAAATTAAATAACAAACTTTAAGAAATCTGAACCACTCAAGTAAATTTAATGGTGCAGTTCCATACATGGTCCTTGATATGTTTTTATTTTTAGGTAAATGCTGGTGTATTCGATATGCCAAATACAGTAACAATGATGGGTCTCATTCCCCTGACCTTGAAAGAGCCTCCAGTGCCGCGCTGCTGGGAAGAACGAGTAAAGAGAGGCTGCTAAAATCTCAGGGCTAGGACGAATGGAGATGTTACTATTAAGCCTGCTTGAGGAAATGGATGATCAATGGGATGACAGTGGTACAGTGGGGGCGACTGGCCTAGATGCTGAGAACTGGGCTTTCAGGTTAGGGAGTGGTTCAGTGGCATGTGGAAGCCCTGAGTGTGATCCCCAGCACCACACACTCGGCATTGCTGTGTGTAGTCCTGGCCTCCAGCATCTGGCACATTGCCGGAGGACGGGAACGACTGACCCGTCCACCCACACAGCAAGCTTTGTATTACTGGGAGCGACCCCTGAGCACTTTGAACACTGCTTAGGATGCCAAAAAGACACTGAGCAATAGCACAGCGGGGAGGGCGTTTGCCTTGCACGCCGCCAACCCGGGTTCCATTCCCAGCATCCCATATGGTCCCCTGAGCACCGCCAGGGTAATTCCTGAGTGCAGAGCCAGGAGTAACCCCTGAGCATCGCTAGGTGTGACCCAAAGAGCAAAAAAAATAAAAATAGATTTTTCATTTTGTGTTTTTACTCTGTGAACTAACTCATTAACTGCAATCCGTGCAGTGTGAGAGCCTGTCTGCGTTTTGGTAATCAGTTTCTTGACAAATCATCAGTTCTGTCATTCTGTGACATCCCGAGATAAGTGTCCAACGCTGACGTGGAGGAGCTGGACCGAAGTTGAAGTCTTGATAATGAATGTTGAATTATTCTTTCTGCAGTTTCAGTATAAAAATAGAGTATCACTTTTGGGTATTGTAATATTAATTTTTTCTAAATTCAACTAAAACGACTCTGAAATTCTGTCCTTCCCAAGGGAAATCTTAATAGACCTGAAAAAATTAATCATTATTGGTATGCTTTATTTTATACCCGAATTTACCAAAGTTGACCATCTTTTGGTGCTTGGGGTTGAAGTTAGGGCTTAATACTAACTTTTAAAAATTAGAAATAGTAGGGGCTGGAGCGATAGCACAGAGGGTAGGGCGTTTGCCTTGCACACGGCCGACCCGGGTTCGAATCCCAGCATCTCATATGGTCCCCTGAGCACCGCCAGGAGTAATTCCTGAATGTAGAACCAGGAGTAACCCCTGTGCATCGCCGGGTGTGACCCAAAAAAAGCAAAAATAAATAAATAAATAAATAAAAATAAAATTAGAAATAGTATTGATTTTCTGATGTTGGTAAGAAGTAAGTTTAAGGAATATGATCTTTTGCTTCGTTATTATAGTTGTTTCTCTTTAAGTCCTGGCAAATTAAGATGTCCATATCTAAGAATAAGTCCTCTCTTTGATAATGAAGGTTAAAATAGTCTTATGAAATAACTTTAGAACTGTATAAAAAGCTCAGATTGTTTTTCCTGCGTTGTCGTTCATGATTGTAAGGCAGTAAAGTAATAGCAGTTTTTCATAAATGAAAGAATCCTGAGGTAAAGGTTTCATAAAACTTAAAAATTTTTTTTGGTTGTTAACTTATTTTTTAATTGAATCACCGTGAGATACAAAGTGTTCGTGGTTGGGTTTCGGTCATACCATGTCCCAGCACCCTCCCTTCACCAGTGTCTCCGTTACCCTCCCCCTGCCCCAGACTCTGAATCTTTCATAACCCCGTGTATAATTCAGCAGCCTGTCATGGTTGGTGACGGTGCGCCTCTCGCTGAGGGGCCCTCCCGTGAAGCTACACGCCTGTGGGGGTTCACGTCCCGCAGCTGCGCGTTGACAGAACGTCAGGCCTGTGTGCGTAGCAGAGAAACGCTTCCCAACTTGCACCAAATAGGCACCTGCAAGAAAGGTGTCAGTGCGCCCTGTTTGCTACCTACACTCCGTTCCATAGCAGTGGTGCCGGCATGAGAAAGGGGACCGGTGGGGCCCGGGGCCCCGGGACTCAGCTTGCTCGGCTCCTGCCCTCTTGCCCGCCGTGCCGTGGTTTAGAGGAGGGGCTTTGTCTTGAGCGTCCGCACAAACAAGGCCGGGCGGCCTGTAGAGCACAACGGAACTGTTGGTCCCCGGCAGCGTTCTCAGACTTGACCTCATTATAATATGTGTGTATGCATAAGAGCTTTACCTAGTTCTGTGTCAACGTTCACGGCCAAATAAAAGTTTTGCAGATAGTGGAACACGGTTGGAGACTCGGTCTGGTTGTATTCGAGGGCTTCCTGTCGGAGGAAGGCTTCCTGCTCAGCCCACCCCTCCTCACCTGGCCGGGGGCACCGAGAGAGGTCACGCGCCCGGAGCCCTTGCCGGGTGTGCTGAAACACGGGGAGCAGACTAATAACTCTGATTCTGTGACAGCCGCGCTGAAGGGAGTGTTACTAAGGCTTCTTCCCCGTGCCAGGCAGAGACGTCGCCGAGCTGAGGCCGGGGGAAGTTGACGGCAGCCATCTCGCTTTTGAGATGACAGGGTGTCCCCAAGATGGAACCTCAGGATACAAGTGAGTGAGGACAAGCCAGTGCCGGAGGGGCTTCAGACCGAGGGAGGAAGGCCGGGAGGCAGCCCTCGGATGGCCCTGGGCGGGCCCGTAGGCTGCCTGGGAGCGGAGCGAGCAGTGGTCTCTGGGCTGGGGCCGGAGTGACAGCACAGCGGGGAGGGCGTTTTCCTCTCACGCGGCCGGCCCGGGCTCGGTCCTCAGCATCCCATATTGTCCCCCAAGCACCACCCAGAGTAATTCCTGAGTGCAGAGCCGAGAGGAAGCCCTGAGCCTTTCCGGGCATGACCCAGAAAGCCAAAAAAAAAAAAAATCAAAGGTGGGTGGGGGGCTCCGGGGTCCTGTGTGCAGGGCAGGGCTGATGGCTCTGCTCCAGCTGGGTGGGCCCTGACCTGAGACTTCAACTAGGGAGACGGCCAGAGAGGAGCGGTAGGGGAAGGCACTTGCCTTGCAGGTGGCCCAGTGGCCAGACACAAGAAAAGCACTTGAGAAAGACAGAAGACTGATGAGAGCATAATATTAAGATAGCTATTTTTGTTGTTGCTTTTTATTTGGGGGCTGCCGTTGGCTGTGCTGGCTTGCTCTTGGCTGTGCACTCAGGGGTCACTCCTGGGAGCCTGGGGACAATATGAAGTACTGGGGACCAAAGCGAGGTCTGCCACATGCAAGGCAAAGCACACAGCATACTCTGGCCCCGAAAATTTTAGAAGTCAAGACAAAATCTACAGTATTCAGAAATGAATTGATAAAAAGAGGAACTGCCAAAACTTAACCAGATCTTTAGTTCATCCAGGAACAAGTAAACAGGAAGAACGAGGAATAGCAGAAAGCAGGTGTAGGGGTGAGGAATAAGGGACAAACCAAGCCACACATTTCTAGGGAAAAAGGAAAGAAGCAGAAATGCACACATTTAAATGCCATGTTCTGTGGAACAGAAAATTTTCCAGAATTAGAATACGCCTTAATTAAATCAGAAAGCTGACACTCCTTTGAAAAACACAAACTGCCAAATTACCCGAGTAGATAAGGAAATTAACACACGTCAGTCACCCCAAAATGAGCAAGCCGTTGCCGAGCGTGGCAGCCAGATTGTTCCCAGGGGATTTCCAGAAAACCTCTGAAGTCAGCCCGACCTGGGCCAGGTACATAGCTCAGGGGCCTCCGCAGGTGCTTTGCTCAGTCCCTTTCTCCACGTGGTCCCCCAAGCACCCCTGGCAGAGTCAGAAGTAGCTCCTGAGCACTGCAGGGCAGGGCCCCAGAATGAATGAACTTACTCCAATGCGTAAGCAGTTCCCAAGGTTGGAGGAGAACCTTGAGCCTCGGTGTGCCGCCCCACGGCCTCCGGGACCGTTGTGTGATGTGAACATCGTTGTTTCTAACCTGACACAGACCGCGCCAAAGAGGAAATGACGCTTTCAGCTTGAGAAAATTAAATGCAAGCGTAACATTACATTAGGAAATCGTTCAATCGGCGCTTTCAGAAAGCAATAAATAATGACCAAATGGATTTATGGTATTTCTCTAGCAATAAATAATGACCAATTGGATGTCTTGTGTTTCTGTAAGAACGTAAGAATAGTTTGATACTAAATGATCCATTAAGATAGAGCATGTTAAAAGTTAATGAGAGGGGCTGGAGAGATAGCACAGCGGGTAGGGCGTTTGCCTTGCATGCGGCTGACCTGGGTTCAATTCCCAGCATCCCATAGGGTCCCCTGAGCACCGCCAGGAGTAATTCCTGAGTGCAGAGCCAGGAGTAACCCCTGTGCATCGCTGGGTGTGACCCAAAAAGCAAAAAAAAAGTTAATGAGAGAGCACAGTGGGTGAGGCGCTTGCTTTGCATGTTATCTACCCAGATTTGATTTCTGGCATCCCCTATGGTCCCCTAAGCATACTAGGAGGAACCCCTACACACATCCAGGTGTGGCCCCCAAACAGTGTAAATGAGAAGAGCCAGAGAGATAGAGGAGGTAAGGCCTTGCCTTGCGTGCTGCCAACTCCAGTTCAAATCCATTGCATACGGGCCCCCAAGCACCACCAGGAGTGGTCCCTGGGCACAGCCAGGTGTGGCCCCCAAATTTAAAAAAGATTAAAATGTAAGGAGAAAGACCATATCTCCATTTCTTCAGAAAAAGCATTGTTAGAGTTAAGCCCTTACTGCGTTAAATATACTTAGTAAAAATCAATGAATGAAAAAAATTAAAATTAAAAATTGATGAATAATTCATGATACTGCTCCAGCGTCAGTATCTTAATGTTGAAGTAAAAGAAATTTTCGAAGTAGATTCAAAAACAAGTTCGTTACCACCTAGAATTTTGTTGGGGGTAGCAGGAACAGAAGAGGTTGCAATTGTATTGGGGGATTTAGCCATTCAAGTTAGATACATGAATTAGAAAGGAAGCAACAAAACAGTTTTCAGGGGACTGGAGAAAGCACAGTGGGTAGGGCGGTTACCCTGCACTCAGGCAATCTGGATTCAATCTCCAGCATCACTCCAGCCCTGAAGACCTCTTCTATGCTTACAAAAAAGAGAAAATGAAAAGAAACTTAAGAATCTTCAAAACATATATATACACACACACATATCCAGTGAACTTGGGGGGAAATGAAACTCTTGAGAGACAAAAAGGCAGAAGACAAGTTATGTAAGATTAATCAAGTATATATATACATAATGCTGCCGTATTGAGGGCTCTTCCGGTGTCAGGTGAATGAGACCCATTGTTGTTACTGTTCTTGGCATATTGAATATGCCACAGGTAGCTTGCCAGGCTCTGCCGTGCGGGCGGGGTACTCTCGGTAGCTTGCCGGGCTCTCGTTTGTCAAGGCATCAAAAATCAGATGGGACCGCCGAGATGTGATCCCGGGGGCTGCACACGTGTGCGGCCTCTCCACAGCTGCACAAGCGTGAACCCAGACCCAGCAAAACCTCTTTCGGCATGGGCAACAACTCCTCGCAGAATGTCTCCAGCCTGAGAACTAAGCCTCGGCCCCGTGCCCGCCCAGGAGGGGAAAGGTATTTCTCTCTCTCGCCTCTTTCTCTCCGGGGATGAAGGGCGCGGTGTCCGCCATATTAAGACGACCACAGATTGGGTTTTCAAGCCTGCAATGATCCAATATCTGGAAGAAATCTCCCTGGACTTTGTGTTAAAGTACAGAAATTCATTATTTGTCTTCACAGTAGGTCTGAATCTAGTGGGGTACTCCTAACAACAATAGTGAGGTTTGTGTTGAAATATTGAATGTAACCAAAGTAAACAGAATGTAAAATGAAACTTATCAGTTACAAGGTAGGGGGTCGGGGGGCGGGATGGGAGGTGTACTGTGTGGGTTTTTTTTGGTGGTGGTATATGGGCACTGGTGAAGGGATGGTTGTTTCAGCATTGTATAACTGAGACCTAAGCCTGAAAGCATTGTAATCTTCCACACGGTGATTTAATAAAATAAAATTTTTATTTAAAAAAAAAAATCAGATGGACCGGACACGTAATGCAATTCAGAGACAACCGGTGGCTAGAGCTGTTACCAACTGGATTCCATGGGACATCAAAAGATTGCGTGGCCGCCCACCAACAAGATGGTCAGATTTCTTTGTCAAAACCCTGAATGAACGGTTTGAGGCTCTTACTGTTCCTGGAACGAGCAGATATCATTGGGCTACACTAGCACATGACAGGGACAAATGGAGACGTTACTGGCACCTGCCGGAGCAAATCGAAGATCAACGGGATGACGAGTGATATATACATATATGCTTGTATATATAATTATGTAGACTAATGATGCAGTCATTTATTGCAACTAGGATTATGTGAGATTCATCACTGAGAAGATGGGTGATAAAACTTGGGTCTTCTCCATAATTTATAATTTCCTACGTGTGCATAGGTGTATAAATAGCTCATTTATTTATTTTTCAGTGCCAGTGATCAAATCCAGGGCCTCGAGCATGTTGTGGGACTTACATTCTACCACGGAGCCCTATCTCTGGCACCTTATAAATATTTCAAGAGGAAAAAAGTTTTAAGTACATGTGGGAACAAGAAAGGCACATGAAAGTCAGTGAACAAACTGGTCTTAGGATGAAAGCCAATTTTCTTTCCTTGAATCCTGGAGGAGCAAATCAGGGAGCAGGGTAGAGCTTCGAATGTCTCTGCGGAGTCCAGGCACATCATCAGCTTGATAAAGGGTATGGAAGTAGCCTGCTGGAATAGTAATGATATTCCCCTTGCCGTCCGAACCCCAGCGGCTGAGCACCGCTCTTGAACATCCACAGAGAACATTCTGCTCGAGTGTTTGCTGTTCTAGACTTGCTGTAGGGTGCTCAGTGGTGAAACCATGGAGTGAGCAGTAGGAAGTGGTTTAGACAGTATCTTTGGGGGTGGGGGAGGGGCCTGGCAGGCGGTGCCCAGCAGGCGTGGGAGCCCCACTGGCAATTCTTGGCCACCCCGGCCAGTGGTTCACTGCAAGGACCCGAGGATGTGGTGGTGCTAGGGCTTACCCACACCACCCTGGGAGTGCTGGGGGGCGCCCAAGACCACACCCCATGGCACTGGGGTCCTGCAGGAGGACTCCCCCCTCCACTGGTGTTTAGAGAGCATGTGGCACCTGAGAACCAAGCCCACGGCTAGTGTATGCTAGTCGTGCACCCTAACCACTGTACCCAGGCAATGTCTTTTTTCAAACTTTAAACTTAGATAATTTGTTTCTAGTTTCTTTCCAGCCCTTTCAACTGTCACTGTCCTCCCGTTGCTCATCGATTTGCTCAAGTGGGCACCAGTAACATCTCCATTGTGAGGCTTGTTACTGGTTTTGGCATATCAGATACGTGACGGGGAGCTTGCCAGGCTCTGCCTTGTGGGCGGGATACTCTCGGTAGCTTGCCGGGCTCTCAGACGAATCGAACCCGAGTTGGCCGAGTGCAAGGCAAACGCCCTACCCGCTGTGCTATCGCTCCAGCCCAGCCCTTTCAACTAAAAGAAAGATATTTTTTTTAATTGAATCACTGTGAGATAGACCCTTACAAAGCTGTTCATGATTGGGTGTCAGTCATACAGTGCTCCAACACCCATCCCTCCACCAGTGTACCCTTCCCAGCACCAGCGTCCCCAGTTACCCTCCCCGCAATGCCCTGTCCCAGCCTGCCTCTGCCTCTGTGGTAGGTACCCTCTCTCCCTCTCTCTCCCTCTCCCTCTCTCCCCCCCTCTCTCCCCTCTCCCCCCTCTCTCTCTCCCTCTCCCCCCTCTCTCCTCTCTCTCCCTCTCTCCCTCCTCTCTCCCTCCTCTCTCTCCCTCTCTTTCCCTCTATCTCTCTCCCCCCTCTCTCCCCCCTCTCTCCCCCTCTCCCCCCTCTCTCCCCCCTCTCTCCCCCTCTCCCCCCTCTCTCCTCTCTCTCCCTCTCTCCCCCCCTCTCTCCTCTCTCTCCCTCTCTCTCCCCCCTCTCTCCCCCCTCCCTCCCCCCTCTCTCCCCCCTCTCTCCCTCTCTCTCCCCACCCTCTCTCCCCCCCTCTTTGGGCATTGTGCTTTGCAATACAGATGCTGAAAGGTTACATATATATATATCCCTTCACCTACTTTCAACACTCAGCTCATATCCAGAATAATTATCTCCAACTATTGTTGTCATACTGGTTCCTTCTCTATTTTACCTACTCTCTGCCCCCCACAGACTTGTGATAGATCCAACCATTGACAGTCCTCCTGGCCCCTGTTTTTTTTTTTTCTTGGCCTTGAGTATTAGTCTTGTACTTTGTGTGTGTGTGTGTGTGTGTGTGTGTGTGTGGGTGTGTGTGCAATCACAAATGAATGCAGTCATTCTGTATCGATCCCTTCTGACTCATTTCACCCAGCATGATACTCTCTATGTCAAATCCATTTACAGGCAGGTGGGGCCGGAGCGATAGCACAGCGGGTAGGGCGTTTGCCTTGCACGCGGCCGACCCGGGTTCGATCCCCGGCATCCCATATGGTCCCCCAAGCACTGCCAGGAGTAATTCCTGAGTGCAAAGCCAGGAGTAACCCCTGAACATCGCTGGGTGTGACCCAAAAAAAAAAAAAAGCATTTACAGGCAGGTTTCATGGCTTCATTTTTCCTAACAGCTGTATAGTAGTCCATTGTGTAGATGTGCCATGGTTTATCCAGTTGTCCGTTATCAGGCACTCAGTTGTTTCCAGGTTCTGGCTATTGTGAATAGCGCTGCAGTGAACATGGGAGTGCAAGTGGTGTTTCTGCTGTGTGTTTTGGAGCCCCCAGGGTATATTGCTAATAGTGGTATTGCTGGGTCAAATGGGAGCTCAATTTCTGTTTTTTTGAGGAATGCCCATACTGTTTTCCCAAAAGACTGGGCCAGTCGGCATTCCCACCAGCAGTAAAGGAGAGTCCCTTTCTCCCCGCGTCCGCGCCAGCACTGGTTGCTCGTGTTCTTTTGGATGTGAGCCAGTCTCTGGTGTGAGATTACGGTATCTCATAGTTGTTTTGATCTGCATCTCCCTGATGATTAGTGATGAAGAGCATTTTCTCATGTGCCTTTTGGCCATCTGAATTTCTTCTTTGAGAAAGTTTCTGTTCATTTCTTCTCCCCATTTTTTGATTGGGTTGGAGGTTTTCTTCCTGTGACGGCAACATCTGATAATGATTATTTTCATGTATTTGTGTGTAGTTTTAGGGGTCGAACCCAGGGCACTCACGCATGCAAGGCAAGTGCTCTGCCTCTGAGCCACATCCCCGGCTCAGGATCAGGCAAGACCCCCACGGTGCTAGGGACGGGGCTGTCCCGACGCCCCCACATGCTTCGCAGCTCCCACACACTCTGGAAAGGCCAGAGGTGAACTCAGCTGGGCTTGTTGTCAAGTTCAGACGTGTGAAGGGCTTCAGCTTGGAAGAAGGTTGAGCTGTGGTGGCAGCTGCGATTTCTGCTGAGACCAGGGCGCGTGAGAGAGTCAAGGCTGAGAGGCTCAGCGAGTGGTAAGGGGAGGTGCGAGGACCACCATGACGGTGTTTGAGCGTCCACACTCGAGGTTCCGTGTAATCCGTGTTCATGCCTCTGAGCTGGCTCCAGACAGCGCTGCAGGTCACGGCATACCCCTCCGGAGCCCTCCGGCTCCCCCAGGCTCCGGGCTGCTCGAGTTCCACACGCGAAACCAAGCAGTACCCTCTGGAGAGTAGAGTCAGGCCACAGGCTGGAGGGGATCGAGAACTTGGCCTCGCAGGAGCTGCGGGAGGAGGACGGCAGGGGCCACCCCAGCCTTGGCTGCCCTCAGCCGCTCCCATGGGCACAGACAGAAGCAGACGCACTGCTTTCGCTGCACCAGCCCCCCGCTGCCTTGGAACACGCATTTCCAACCTCAGGAAATTCCGGTTGGGTTAGGGTTGAAATTTCATAACAGCACAAAAACTAGGATCCTGAAGGCTGGCGAGATCGTACTCCAGGAAGGGACTTGCCGTGCATGTGGCCAACCTGGGTTTAATCCCCAGCACCCCACACGGCCCTGAGCATTGCCAAGAATGATCCCTGCGTGCAGAGCTAGGAGGAGCTCCTGATCACTGCTGGATATACCAGTCGGGGTGGGAGATGCCGAAAGTAGATAATGACCAAACATGATGGCCTCTCAGTGTCTGTGCTGCAAGCCATAATGCCCCAAAGTAGAGAGAGAGTATGGGGAATATTGTCTGCCATGGAGGCAGGGGGAGGGTAGGAAAGGGGGGGTATACCGGGATATTGGTGGTGGGGAATGTGCACTGGTGGAGGGATGGGTGTTTGATCATTGTGTGATTGTAACTCAGACAGGAAAGCTTGTAACTATCTCATGGTGATTCAATAAAATAAAAATAAAAAAGAAATTCTGGTTGATGATGGGGAGTTCCTGCTCTCGAAAGATTCCGAGTTGATGAATAGAGAAAGAATGATGGGAATAGTAGATCCAGGCAGGACCTGTTGGTGGATTCTCGGGCCATCAGGGTGGAATAGGGGTCTGCCCGCATCCCCTAATCTACCCCAGGTGTCTAAGGGTGGAACAATCGACAGGTCGTGCGCATGTCGCCACGCTGATGGCCGTGAAATCACCCTGCCACCGTCACGTTCATGTCCACACTTCAAAGCTGTCACCCAGTTAAAACGCTGCTCTAGCCTTGCCGTCCGGATAAAAATACTGAATGCCCTGAGCAAACACGGTGACCTCTTAGCACCTGTATTGCAAACTACAATGCACAAAAGGAAGAGGAGAGAGCAAGAAGGAAAGAGCCTCCCATAGAGGAAGGCTGGTGTGGGGGTGGGGTGTTGGGGGATGGTGGGAGGGAAACGGGGTGGGGGTGGGGAACATTGGTGGTGGGAGGTGTACACTGGTGGAGAGATGGGTGTTGGATCATTGTCTGACCGAAACCCAATCATGAGCAGCTATGTAATGGTCTATCTCACCAATATTCAATAAAATTCAAGAAAATTAAAAAGTAATATGGAGTTCATGCCTGTTTCAGTTTGCTCAATGAGTGCCTGAATCACTCCTATATTAAAAAAAAAAAAATTACCCCACCAGAAAGGTGCAACTGAATCTAATCAGCTGCTCCCTCTAGCCCGTGGGAGAGCAGATAAATGCACCAGGAGGACGCACCCAGACTCTTGTCGCCGAGGGACATCCTAAAGCCAGGTTGGTTTCTTCCACAGTGGGGGACGGTAGTGATGTGTGTCCTAGACGCAAGACCAGCAGCACCAGGAGACGGTCTCCTGCGGCCTCATGCTTCACACAGACCACGGGATGGGGTCTTCAGCACAGACTTTGGACCCTAATTTGCATGAACTAACCTGGAAGGTATTTTTAAATGATCAGGGAAATTTAACTAGTGACTGGATAGTACCTGGTATTAATTCTGTTAGTCGTGAAGGGTTTGTGATAAAAAGTCTGGGCTGGAGTGATAGCACAGTGGGGAGGGCGTTTGCCTTGCACGCCAGTTGACCCAGGTTTGATTCCCAGCATCCCATATGGTCCCCCAAGCATGGCTGGGGTAATTCCTGAGTGCAGAGCCAGGAGTGACCCTTAAGCATTGCTGGGTGTGACCCAAAAAGAAAAAAAAAAGTCTTCCTGCAGAGGGGTTGGAGTAATAGCACAGCGGGTAGGGCGTTTGCCTTGCACGCAGCGGACCCGGGTTCGATTCCCAGCATCCCATATGGTCTCCCGAGCACCACCAGGGGTAATTCCTGAGTGCAAAGCCAGGAGTAACCCCTGTGCATCACTGGGTGTGACCCAAAAAGCAAAAAAAAAAAAAAAAAAAAAGAATTCCTTTTTGTTTTGTTTTGTTTTCAGTTTCGGGGCTGCCACTGGCAGTGCTGAGGGGCTTGTTCCTGGCTCTGTGCTCAAGGGTGACCACCCCTGGCAGTGCCTAGGGGACAATATGTGGTGCTGGGGACTCGAACTGGGTCAGCAGGATGCAAAGCAAGTGCCTTAACTTGTCTTGGGCCCAGTAGGAAGAGTAATTAATATGTAAGTTGACAGATGAGTTTCTGAAAGGATTGCCTTTAAGTTTTTTCCAACATGTACTCCCTAGTTGTCCGGCGGAAGGAAACAGATTACTTCAGCACTCATGTCCGAAGCTGGCAGGTGACCAACGTTCCTTTGGCGTCTGATGCGTTCGCAGAGCTCGGCCCAGTCACAGGAGACTGCGAACTGGGTTACGTGTGTTGGACGTTTAATATTCGTGTTATTTATGGAAGGTTTGATGGGGTTTCTCCTCAGCTTCTAAATATGTAATCCCAGTGCAGGTTATCAATTCAGGTTAACAGTCACTAAAACATCTATCTCGAAAGCACTTTCCCCCAGAGCGCTACAGGGGTACAGACGCGGGCGGAGACGGCAGAGAGGAGGAAGCAGGGCCCAGGTGGCCTGGGGAAGAACAAAGGTCTCTCCTGGTTCCTTTTTATGTTGGTTCCATCTCATGCTTATCGCTTTTCACCACTGTCTGAAGAGAGGGCAGAAGTTGTGCACTGAGGAAATAATTGAAAAACAATGAACTTATGGAGCCTTTTTTTTATTTCAAAGATATTTAGTAGGGCAGGGAAATAAAGGGTTAGAATGTGGGAGCACAAGAGGGAGGCAGGGAGGGAGAGAGGGAGGAAGGGAGGGAGGAAGGGAGGGAGGGAGGAAGGGAGGGAGGAAGGGAGGGAGGAAGGAAGGGAGGAAGGAAGGAAGGAAGGAAGGAAGGAAGGAAGGAAGGAAGGAAGGAAGGAAGGAAGGAAGGAAGGAAGGAAGGAAGGAAGAGAGGGAGGGAGGGAGGGAGGGAGGGAGGGAGGGAGGGAGGGAGGGAGGGAGAAAGGGAGAGAGGAAGGGAGGAAGGGAGGAAGGAACGAAGGGAGGAAGGAAGGAAGGAAGGAAGGAAGGAAGGAAGGAAGGAAGGAAGGAAGGGAGGGAGGGAGGGAGGGAGGGAGGGAGGGAGGGAGGGAGGGAGGGAGGGAGGAAGGAAGATTTTTCTTAGCACAACCAGGAGACACAGAGACAGAAAAAGGAAAAAGTGGTGTGACCCCATAACAAAACCAGACTTGGTAATCTGGCAAACTGGGTTTAAACTTCAGGAAACTTAAAGCCTTTCCCCCCAAACACACGGTTATGGAAACGGTTCGGGACTAGCTGTCCGAGGAAAGAGCTGGTCGCCGCCCAGATCTACAGAGCCCAGATGAAAGGCCAACTTCCCCAGAAGCACACACCCAGCTGGCGAAACAACTCTTCTGTTGCTTGTCTGGGGGGAAAAAGAAATGAAAAAGGTAAGTGATCACATCGGAGGAAATTTAATCAGGACAGATGGGTACTTTGGCAAGAAGATCCTACCTGCCCTAACCCCCACCCCATTCCGCATTTCAGGGTAGAGAGGATAAGTGTGATGAGTTTCTTTTCTAGAAACAGGCCTGCAGATACAGCCACGTGCTTTACACACCTGTGTGGACAGTGACCCGATTACTGACCATTCACAGAGCTGACCCAGGCTTGATCCCCAGCCCCACACCCCGCCATATGGTCCCCGGAGCCCACAGAAGTGATCCCTAAGTGCAGAGCACTGTCAGGTGTGACCCCAAACAGGAAAACAAAACAAAAGGCTATGGCATTCAGAGGTTGAAGGGTTTTTTTGGGTCTTTTTTTGTTTTGTTTTTCCTTTTTGGATCACACCCAGCGATGCACTGGGGTTACTCCTGGCTTTGCACTCAGGAATTACTCCTGGCGGTGCTCAGGGGACCATATGGGATGCTGGGAATCGAACCCAGGTCAGCCGCGGTCAAGGCAAATGCCCTACCCACTGTGCTATCGCTCCAGCCCCTCAAGATTTGGGTTTTTGTTTGTCTGTTTTTGACACAGCTGGCATTTGTTTATGCCAAATATTTGTTTCAGACTTTTAGGAAAAATGATCTAGTTAATCTAGTAAATCCAGTTAATTATTCTCCCAAGGGTCTGGGAGAAGCTGTAGGGGCGGTCCATTATCACCTCCATCCTCCTCCTCCAGCCCACAGCCCGCTGTGCAAGGTTCATGGGGACCCCGCACTGCCCCCCCTTTCCTGCCCCTTCCCTGCCTCTTCTGTGCTCACCTTCCCCCAGTCCAGTGATGCATCTAAAGCTCCCCCACCACCCCTGGGGCTGGAGCGATAGCACAGCGGGTAGGGCATTTGCCTTGCACGTGGTCGACCCGGGTTCGATTCCCAGCATCCCATATGGTCCCCTGAGCACCGCCAGGGGTAATTCCTGAGTGCAGAGCCAGGAGTAACCCTGTGCATCTTTGGGTGTGATCCAAAAAGCAAAAATAAATAAATAAATAAAGGCCCCCTCCCTCTTCTTTGTTTTTTTTTGGGGGGGTGGGTTTGCAGGGGAAGTCATACCCAACGATGCTCAGGTTACTCCTGCTGGAGGTGCTTAGGGGACCATATGGGATGCTGGGGATCGAACCCAGGTCGACATGTGTAAGGCAAACGCCCTACCCGCTGTGCTGTCGTTCCAGGTCCCCTCCTTCCCCTTTGCCGGGCTCCGTTATCCACCTGGAATGTCGACTCTGGGCCTTCTCCACTCATTTATCCTTTTCCTCCCTGTCTGTGTGCTTGTCTGTCCTGGGAGGCTTTGGCCAGCGGTGCTCAGGGCTCGCTCCTGGCTCTCCTCGTGGTGCTCAGGGGACCGTGCGTGGTGCTGGAGATTGCGCTGGGCTTGGCAAGACCCCTGCACTCACACCCCAGCCTTTCCCTGCGGTTCAAAGTCAGGTTCCCCCAGAGCAAGCCATTGGCCGCTACCAAGCCTTCCCCTTCCTCCCCCCAGCTCTGCGCCTCTCCACCCCTCGTAGAGCGTCAGAGTTATCCCTTTAGCCTCTGTTCTCTCAAGCCGGCTTGGTGGCCTCGGTTTCGGTCACTCCTCTTTAGATCTCTAAGGGTTAACACAACACAGGATACACATGAAATTTGTGTTTATTGGCGGCATCAGTCAGGGAAATTGCCAGCCATGTCTGCCAGAACCCTGTTTCCTCTGAACAACTAGGCCGTATATAGCATTTATAAATCATTTCAGAATAATTCCGCCCATTTTCCTCCAGTTTGCGGGCAATTCCACGAAATGCTGGCTAGCATGTAAACCCTTCCCTTCTCCCCCGGGCCAGATGTGAAATGAATCTTTTCAAGATTTAATGTGATTTAACTATAATAAAGTTATTGCGAAGAGAAATCAAATCAGAGAAGACTAAAGTTATAGATGAAAAATGTCTTCTAATATGACCACTACCACTCGCGCTTCAGCACTTCTGTTTTCTAAAATGTAAGTAATTCATTGTAATTCTTGGTAATTCGTGGTAACTCGTGACGTCTCATGGTAATTCATTGTCCCTTCTTTGAAGTTACTATGATACTGTGATTTATAAGATGTTGTGGGGGGGCGGCGCTGGAGTAATAATACAACAGATAAGGCACTGCCTTGCAGGTATCAGACTTGGGGTCAGTCTCTGGCATCACATATAGACCCCTGAGCCCCCCCCCCCAAGATTGATCTCTGAGTGCAGAGCCAGGAGCAATCCCTGAGTACTGCTGGTTATAGCCCCAAAACCAAAATTAAAGGAAGAAAAGAAAAATATTTATTTTGGTGATCCAGATGTCGTAAAGTCTATATTCCTCATGGATATTTGACCTCAAATCATAGTTCCTGCCTCACAGTCCCTAGAGCCTTGGGGATTTCCTAAGTGTTGAGAGTGTTAAGGGTGTCTCTGGCTGTTGCCAGGAAGGGAACTTCTGGGGGCCCATCCTGGCTGCCAGGGAAGCCAGCAAGCGCTGATGTTTGCTCAGGGACCATACACAGGTTGCTGGGGATCGATCCGGGGTCAGCTGCATGCAAGGCAGGTACCTTGACCCCTATGCAGTCTCTCTGCCTCTCCCACGTCCCTTCTAACATTCTTGCCTCAAGTTAGACAAGTCCTGTTGTGAGGTACCTCACCCCCAGTTACCCCCATATTTCATACACAGGCCGCCTCCTTGCACTTCTGGCAGTGACACTACCTACATGGACCTCTCCCAGTGCAGTCTCAGAGGGGAGCTGACTCTCACAGTGACCTCACAGTCTCTGTGGCCTACAAGACACAGTATGTGCCAGGGAGTGTTTGCTGAGTGGGACAGAATGAAGTGAAAGGGAGTGAGGTGGGACGAAATGGGTGGAGGGGGATAGAATGGAATGGAATGGAGCGGAGAGGAGAAGAATGGAGTGGAACAGAACAGAATGGAACAGGACAGAGGGAAGCAGGATGGAGCAGAGTGCCATGGAGTGCAGTGGGACGGAATGGAGTGAGCAGAATGGGAGGGTTAGAGTGGAATGAATAGGATGGCAATAGACTGGAATGGTGTGGAATGGAATGGAATGGAATGGAATGGAATGGAATGGAATGGAATGGAATGGAATGGTATGGAATGGAATGGAATTCTCTGCCCAGCCTGCAGTATTACCAGAAAAAGTAAACAAAACTTCCCCACCCAGTTCTTCCTGCTTGCTGGTGACTTTATTATTATTATTACTATTGTTGTTGTTGTTATTGTTGTTATTATTATTATTATTTTGCTTTTTGGGTCACACCCGGCGATACACAGGGGTTCTTCCTGGCTCTGGACTCAGGAATTACTCCTGGCTGTGCTCAGGGGACCATATGGGATGCTGGGACTCGAAACCTGGGTCGGCCACTTGCAAGGCAAATGCCCTCCCCACTGTGCTATCGCTCCAGCCCCTTGCTGGTCGCCTTTAGCAAACTGTTCCACACCAGAGCTCCTCACTGTATAACATAGAAATCAGAAAATGCCTCTTGTGGGTCAGAAGATACAATAAAGACAGATGTGTCCTATGTTTATAATGTGCCAGGGCTGTCCAGAGAAGGGATAGTGTGTGTGTGTGTGTGTGTTGTGCACACGCGTACAGGCATGGATGAATGTGGATGAGAGGACAGTACGTCAGCCAGCCCTAGATTCTCACAATCAGGATTTAACCCCATTGCCCAAAGCTTTCCCCATTTTTCCTGAGGCGCCATGATTTACAGTGCTGCCCATGACCCTTTCATGCAGTGCACCTTCCCAGCACCACACCCACCATCAGAGTGCCCACTTCCTGCCAACGCTGCCCCAAGGACTGTCCACTCCGCCCAGTCCCAGGTAAGCTCAGTTCTGAAGACCAACTCTCCTCTGTTACCTTTGGCCACGTGTCACTCCCTTGCTATGTGTCCATATCACACACACACACACACACACACACACACACGTGTGTGTGTGTGTGTATATATATATATATATATATATATATATATATATATATATAAAACACAATCACAATATCCCGTTAATCACTGATTTCTCGGGCGGGCTCAGTAACATCTCATGTCGTCCTTTCCTTGAGATCTTAGAAGTCTATCTCGACTCGGTCCTCCTAACAATGTTGCACTGGGGGCTCTTTCAGGGTCAGGGGAATGGGATCCAGCTTGTTACTGGAGTTAGCATATGAATACACCATGGGAAGCTTGCAAGGCTGTCCCATGTGGGCAGGAAACTCTCAGAAGATTGCCAGTTTCTCCCAGAGGGAGAAGTAGGCTAAAGATATCTTCTGAGAGCTTGCTTTTAAGCCTCTCTCTGGATGTTGGCCGTTGATGGGATTACATATACCTGGGTTCCTCTGCCGGTACCTTCATGCATGAGGCCTGTCCGAACGTGTAGAGAGGAGCCTTCAGCATGGCTGTAGCTAGGTTCCGGTGGTCTTTGGCCGCCGGGAGCTCTGCTCGGGGTGGGGAGGGAAGCTGGAGCCCATCCCCTCCGAGGGGCCTCGGGGAAGACAGCCAGGCGTGCGGGCAAGAGACTCTCTGCATCATTCTCTTCTGAGAGCTTGCTTTTAAGTCTCTCTGGATGTTGGCCATTGATGGGATTACACACACCTGGGTTCCTCTGCCGATACCTTCATGCATGAGGCCTGTCCAAGCGTGTAGAAAGGAGCCTCCAGCATGACTATACCTAGGAGGGGAAGCTGGAGCCCATCCCCTCCGAGGGGCCCCGGGGAAGACAGCCAGGCATGCAGGCAAGAGACTGTATATATATATATATATATATATATATATATATATATATATATAGAGAGAGAGAGAGAGAGAGAGAGAGAGAGAGAGAGAGAAAGTATTCTGTATTTGTTCAGAAGTGTTACTACATTGGTCTGTCTGTTAGGATTCTGGAAATAAAACGAGACTTTATCCTAGCAGATTTTACAGGGTCATTCTTACCCAGTTGAATGCAACAAACAGGAACGGACTCCTCTGGGAAGTTTCCTTGGGAAAATGGCCTTCGAGCCACAGAGCAGAGGGTTCTCCTGGGCCATTTGTTTAAAGTTGAGGGGTTGGGTCCACTCCAGCCTTGATTGACCTGGCATGCTTGAGGAACCGTATGGCATATGGAACTGGGGATGGAACCAGGGTCAGCTGCATTTAAGGCAAGTGTCATAACCCCGGCCCGTCCCTCTGGCCCTAGTGGTGAGCTGAGATGAAGGACCAGTGACGGCAGGAAACTCCCTCATGAAAAAACAACCTTGGAGGCTGGTTTGTGCAGGATTACCTGGGGCGTCTCTAGAATCCTTCCTGGCAGAAGGGCAAGTGACAAAATCAGACTTTTTCTTTTTCTTTATGTATATTTGGGGGTGGGGGGCACGGTTTGGGCTGGTGGTGTCCGGGAAAGCATCTTTGGCGCTGGGGATCGAACCTAGGCCAGCTGCACGCAAGGAGAGCGCCTGGTCCACCGTGTTATCTTTCTCTCACCCCTACCCCGCCCCAAAGCAGGCCTTTCCCAAGGCCCCTCCCCACAAACACACCACAGAGTGGCTCAGGCTTGAAGAGTGAAGGCGGGGAGAGGACTTGTGAGGGACAGCGATCCGGAGGGTGACCTGAGCTCGCTCCTGGCTCGGCCTCGGCCTCTCCTCCTCAGTCGATGTGTCTGGCGACCAGCCCTGGGAGAAGCCGTGAGTAAACGCCGTGAGCATTCTGCAGCCGCGGCTGAACCACACAGCGAGTGCCAAGGCACATCAGCCGTTATCGTCGCCCGGAAGCCTGGAGTGCCGGGAGACGGCCGACAGCTAAAGACCCAAGGCTCTGGCGGGGCTTCCGAATGGGTCTGGGTCCGGGAGGTGGGAGGCATCACAGTCCCAGCACCACCAACCATAAACATGAGGGGCCAGAGAGGCAGTTCAGCAGGCTGAGAGTGTGCCTCGCCCAAGGAGCCTGGTTTTGGTTCCCAGCACTGCCAGAAGTGGCTCCTACTAGATCTCTCTCTCTCTCTCTCTCTCTCTCTCTCTCTCTCTCTCTCTCTCTCTCTCTCTCTCTCTCTCTCTCTCTCACACACACACACACACACACACACACACACGAGTTTCCAAATTAAAAACTAGCTGAAAATAATGCCAGGTTTATGGAAAAGAGTCAGTAAACCTCTCCCCTTTTTTTGACGGGGGGGCGTCACACCTGACATTGCACAGGGGTTTCTCCTGGCTCATACACTCAGGAATCACTCCTGGCAGAACTCAGGGGACCATACGGATGCTGGGAATTGAATCCTGGTCGGGCCGCATGCAAGGCAAACGCCCTCCCCACTGTGCTATCGCTCCAGCCCCAGGAAACCTCTCTCTTAAAAAAAAAAAGTAAACAGAGGGGCTGGAGAGATAGCACAGCGGGTAGGTGTTTGCCTTGCACGTGGCCAGCTCGGGTTTGATTCTCAACATCCCATATGGTCCCCGGAGCACCGCCAGGAGTAATTCCTGAGTGCAGAGCCAGGAGTAACCCCGGTGCATCACTGGGTGTGACCCCCCCCCAAAAAAAAAGGGTAAACAGGCTTGGAGTGACAGCCTTGCACGTGGCCAATCTTGATTCGCTCCCCGGCATCCCAGGTGGCCCTCCAAGCTCTTCCAGGAATGATTCCTGAGTGCAGAGTTACCCCAGATCATCTCCAGATGTGGCCCCAGAAAGCCAAAAAGAAGAAAACAAAATTCTTCACAAAACAAAAGAAAAAAAAAGAAAACATGTTTTTCCCCTGACTTGGGTTGATTTATACACTTACTGCTACCCCAATAAATGCTATGTTTATATTTAAGAGAGTTTACGAGAAAAACTGAAAAATGAGAATGAATGGGAACTAACCAAGCCCGACAGCATCTCTTAAATCCTCCAGGATGAAATGTTTGGCAATAACAGGGATACACAGTAGCAAGAGTAAAGAAGAGAAATTTCAGAAATAGGCCTAGTGTTACTAGAACACAATATAGAATGCAGTATATTAGAATACAGTAAAGGCAGCATCTCAGATCAGTGAGAAAATGAAAGTCCAGTTGGGGCCCGAAGTAACTGGTATCAGAACTGTGTTTCGTCTAGCAGTGAAGGAAGGAGAGGGCGAGCGTCTTTCCCAGAAGCTGGACAACCTCCCTGACGCCTCATTGCCCGTCCCGTCTCTAGAGAAGGCTTGCAAGCATGTTTATGCTGCTACGGTTTTTTGTCTGTTCTTGTGGAAGGGCCACGTGCACAAATGCCCAGGGCTTACTCCTGACTCTGTGCTCAGGGGACCATATGCAGTACTGAGAACCAAATCAGGATTGGCCATGGGCACTGCCAGCCCCTCACCGCCTATGCCATCTTGGTGGCTCTTCCTATGCTTAAAAAAAAAAACAATTCCCCCTTCCCAGAGGTTGGAGAGAGAATACGAGGGGTTAAGACACTTGTGTTGCACACGGCCAACCCGGGGTTGGTTCTCAGCACTGCATAGGGCCCCTGTGGCCAGGGCAAAGACTACCTCTGCACACATGTGGCTTCGCCCCCCCCCCAATAATAATTCTCTTGTGCATCTCCCCTTTGGGGTGTGGGGAAGGGGTGATACCCTTCAGCATGGTGCTGGCACCTTCTCGTCGAAGAGCCGCCATGCTAGTGGTGGCCGGTGCCTACGTGACTGTGCACACAGATCTCTGGTTGCTAAGGTTGTGCGCTCCAGCACTGAGTGTGTGTGTGTGTGTGTGTGTGTGTGTGTGTGTGTGTGTGTGTGTGAGAGAGAGAGAGAGACATAGAGATAGAGAGAGAGACAGAGACAGAAAGAGACAGAGACAGAGACAAAGAGAGACACAGAGAGAGAGACTTAAGAGCCAGAGACCTAGTACAAGCACTAGGGCACTTGCCTTGTACTCAGCCAGCCCGGTTCCATCCTGGTGGCACTGCATATGATTTCCTCCGTGCCACCAGGAGTCTGAACACAGAGCCCAAGAGCAGCACTGGGTGTGGCCCCCAAAACAAATAACAAAACCTGCAACTCATTAAAGTAGAGATTCTGGAAGATAATCCTATTTTCCCTTTCAGGAGTCAACAGCACGCGCCGTGCAATGCCTTGGTGAATTCCAGCGCTCTCCACGAGCGAGGGGATGTGACGCTAACCCAGACGCAGCTGCAGGAGATGCTCTTCTCCCGCCCCTTCATGGAGTCACGTTGCTCCTCTCAGGAAACATTTGTAAATATTGCTGCTGTCTTCCAGGAACGCCTTAAGAGGAAAATGGTAATAGAAGGTTGCTCTGCAGTGGAAAAATATTACGCTAATGTTTCCCCTGGTAGAATCCAAAGCAGTGCGTGTTGCTGCCTGTGGGGTGGGGCATGGAAACGGGATTCAGAGTTAGAGACTCAGGCAGGGGTGGGCCTGAGTGGTTCAGTTTTAATTCTTCCTCATCCTGATTGCTTTATGACCTGAGGTGGACCATCCCCACATCCCTGCATCCCCCTGACAGGAGAGTGACCCCACCTTTGCAGAAAGTGATGGCGGGAAGAAACTCCCAGGAGTCCCTCCAGTTGGGGACGTGTCTAAAGGAGAAATGGGCCCAAACGTCTGTGGCTGGAATCCTTACAAGCGCAGCATCTTTTGCCTTAGCGGTGACGGACCTCGTACACAGACACGTGGCTAGTGTGGTGGTGGCTTGGGGCGTGTGGATTCGGCTGTGAAGAGGCTCTGAATCACTGGTTAAACGGTCTGGCCCACGGTGTTTGAGACATCGCCCCCACTAGTTAAGGCAGTTACAGGAGGGTAGGGAGGCCTAAGAGTTGCTACTGAACCTTGTAGAATGTCGCAGTATTGTTTACAGGAACTATTTCCCCCAGCCTGGAAAGTCAGAGATGTGTATTGGGAAATTTGCAACTCCATCTACATTGGTTCACAGATTTGCTCATTCACATTATCCAAGAATCTATAACGATAATGAGAACACCGATGTTCACGATGAACTTAACCCTGTCTTAGAATTGCTTAGTTCGTGTTTCACGCACAGCTGTATCACAGCAAACTTGCCTCGGTTTGGTGATGAAAACTTTTAAACATTGCAGATCAGTGTTGGAACTGGTCGTAAAGGAAGAGCTAGAAATCCAGTAACATGCTTTTTCAAGCACCTGTCTGTGTTTTTTATGTTAAATTGTAAATAAACAACAGTAGTGACCAGCAACACAGTGATGATACTCTACTGTAAGTATATCATTTTTAATTAATCTTTATGAATATTTAGACTTCATTCCTTATGTTTAAGGGAAATTGAGAAATACACATTTGTGTACAATACCCCCTCTCCCCCAACCAGAGTGTCTTTGGGGCTGGAGAGATAGTATTGCAGGTCGGGCTCTTGCCTTCCGAGAAGCTGACCCAGGTTTGATCTCTGGGACCCTACAGGTCCCTGAGAACCACCAAGTGTGGTCCCCCAAACCAAAACTAACAAACTTCCCCCCAAACTGAGCATCTTGGCTTCCAGTTACAAATGTGACATAGAACCTTTCATCACAGTTTGAATTGAAGTAGGCAAATGAGTGAAGAAAGACAAGGAGTGGGCACCTAGGGGCAGGAGAGAGGGGGCAGCCTCAAAGACAGTTCATGCAGTGTGGACAGGGCTAGGGGTACCCCGAGTGTCAGCCCACTGTGCCCAATGGACAGACAGGCCAGTGCCCTTCTCCATGGGCCCTGGGTCTTACTCAGAAAAACTTGTGGTTTCATTGGGGTATTTTTGGTTGGTTTTTGGGTTTTGGCCCACACCAGTGATGTTCAGGGGTTTTTCCTGGCTCTGTGCTCAGGCAGTGCTCAGGGGACCATATGGGATGCCGGGGATCTAACTGGGGTCAGCCACGTGCAAGGCAAACACCCTACCCACTGTACTATCGCTCCGGCCCCAGAAACACATTTTTAAAAATTTTTTTTTCACATTTTTAAATTTTTATCTTTTAATTTGGGCCTACACCAAAACTGTGCCGAGGGGTTACTCTCGGGATTGTTCAGGGAGCCATGTGGTGCAGGGGATCAAAGCCAGGCCACCCGCATACAGAGTGCACAGTCCTGCCGAGATTTCCCTTTTTGAACAGACACCATGGCTGTGTGTCCTGGCTGGCCCATCTGTCGCTAGGGGCCAGGTCAAAATGCTCCTGCACTTGGCCGAAGCCGTGTCCTTCCTCTCTTCAAAGTCACTGCTATTTTTATAGTCTGATGTTTTATAGAATCCCTTAGCATTTTCTCCCACTCTGCACATTTCTTTCCCTCCTCCAAAATAGAGCTACAGAACTCAAGCCATCACAGAGTAATCAATAAATCAGTAGTCTATACTGGCGTCGCTCACATTCTTCATTTCCAATGAACGGAGGTGAGCTGTTCTCTGCATTGGAAATTTCTGATCCAGGAAAGAGATTAAAAAGAAAAAAAAATAGTTGCTTGTGGCAAAGTAGGGTCATAGAAACATTTGATTGTCTTCTTCGTTCTGTGGCCCTAACGCAGCCAGTCCTGTGTGAACTACTGCCTCTTCATTTACCCACCTCCCCACTCACTGCCACCAACGTGCCATCAGAACCTGACATCCAGTAAATTATCTGTCCGGCACCCCCCTGCCCCCATTTCTCCCTATCCCAGCAATCACAAAGAACTCAAACCTTCTAGAACAAACCAGGAACCTGGAGCAGGAGCGGGTAGGGCGCTTGCCTTGGATAGGAGTGACCCACCTTCAACCCCCTCCCCCACCCTCGCAGCACATATGGTTTCCCAAGTCTTGGCAGGAGTGATCCGTGAGCACATAGTCAGGAGTAACCCCTGAGCTCAGTTGGGTATACCTTCACCCCCCTCAAAAACGGAAATAAAATTTAAAAAACTCCAGGAAAATGGCTTTTGGAGCCAGCCCACCTATCTTTTTTTTTTTCTTTAATTACTTTTATTGAATCACTGTGAGAACAGTTACAAAGCTTCCAGGTTTTAGCCTCAGTCATACAATGACCAAACACCCATCCCTTCACCTGTGCACATGTTTCACCACCAAGAACCCCAGAATACCCCCATCCCACCGCCCCCACCCCACCCTGCCTATGTGGCAGATGATTTTCACTTTACTCTCTCTTTACTTTGATTACATTCAATGTTTTGACAGAAAACCCACTATTATTATTTGGAATTTCCCCCCAACGATCAGACCTGCCGAAAAGGCATCCTTTGATGATTTGTTTTCTGTTGCTGATAATGAAGAGCATACGAGGTTGGATTTCTGGTATTTTAGTAATTAAGTCCAGAGTGATTTCTGCCAGAAGCCGCTGGGTTCCGAAATTGGTTTGTGTGCCTCTAGGATCATGGCTGTTCAGGAGCGGAGGAGCCGTTTGTGGGCGGCCTCTCGGGGTCTCGTCTGGGCGGGGAGCAGTGCCGGTACTGACCCCCCCATCCCGAGATTTCCCAAGCGTCCCGTCATTGCAAACTTGTACCGCCGTCCAGTGGGCTGTGAATGATGGCAGTTGCCATGCCACTGCTGAGGGACATAAAACTTTCCCCTCCTGGGGCGGCACGGTAGCCCACCTATCTTATTAGGAGCACTAAGAAGGAGCATTCATTTTCTCGGGCTGATACCATCTCAAAGCTTGCAGATGCCTTTGGAAAGTAAAAAAAATCACATGAAGCCTGGCTGGGGCAGGAGGTCCTGCCCAACGTGGACCTTTGTCCCCCCCAAGAGCGAGAAGGTTCTCTCTCCCACCTCGCCGAGAGCCAACCTCTGTGGCTCTTGTAACACAAGCGGGCATGAGGAGAGAAGCAGATCAAAGAAACTAAAAACGGAGTATGCGGTTGAATTATTGATGACGATACGGCAGCTGTATTGATCAGAGGCAGCTTTCTCCCCGAACCCGCCCCGCTAGCCTTCCACGGAGACGAGGGTGCAGTGGAACCGTCAGGCCTAGGTGAAGAGAAGACAGTGACCCAACCAAGGTGGCCCCTATATCCAATGACAAACAAGCGACCCTCTGGCTGCCTATCTCCTTTCCTAGGAAAGAAAGAAATGGTGTACGGTTTCACAGGGAAAGAAAGGTTCTGCCCTGCCCTCCCAGATCAGGTTGCCGCAGCATCAAAAAGCATTAATTCCAAATGGAAGCTTTCCAAACCCCGCTGCTGTGCTGAGGGCGTTTCTCCTTTAAGATCGGCTCATCTCGGTCCCGCAGCAACATCTGCACTGCCAAGAACATAGCAGGCAACCAGGCACATGGGATGAATGAATGAATGAATGAATGAATGAATGAATGAATGAATGAATGAATGTGGTGTAAGGGGGGAGGCTGCAGGCCCTGAGGTCATAGCTCAGCTGCTTATCTCAGCAGCCCTCCTGTGCCACCTCAGGAGCACGTGCCTCGGCCATCCCAGGCTTCCTTAGAGCTTCTTGTCTTCCTGTCCCCTCTGACGAAAGACAATGAGGAGAGTTGCACACAGTTCCAGACCAGCCTTTGGGAAGCGTAGAGATCTGATCCTTTGTCCCAAAACAAATGACCCCTCAGCAGTCTGCCAGCCTCTTCAGGGCAAAGACTGATAAACTTCTGAAGGAAACAAAACAAAACAGCTGTCCCGAGATACAAAGTCCTTCCCACTTCCGGGAAAAGGGGCCTTGGCCAAACACAACCGTTTTTGGGAAAGCAGAGCGGGTGAGGATTGTGTGTTTTACCAAGAAACAGTAAAGATTTCAAGGACTCCTACTCTGATAGGGAAAGTAGTGCTAACTGATCAGAGCTGGTTCCTTGTAAGAAAAGTTCTAGAAATTTGTGCCAGTGAGTGCTGAAAGCCACCTCATAAACGCACGCTGTGGGGGCCAGATGGGTGGTGCAGCAGGTAGGGCCTTTGCCTTGCATGCAGCCGGAAGGGGTTTGACCCCTGGCATCCCACAAGGTGCCAGGAGTGATTTCTGAGTGCAGAGCCAGGAGTAACCCCTGAACACCACCAGGTGTGAACCAAAAAGCAAAACAAAAATAAAAACAAAAACAAAAAAACAAAACAAAACAAACACAACACACATTGTGGCACTTCTCTATTTCAGACAGCTTTAGCTAGCGTACTGCCTCCCAAATAGTTGACATTTTATGAAACTAATTTTATTTTCTTTTCGGGGTTCATTTTGTTTTGTTGTGGGGCCACACCCACTGTGCTCAGTACTTACTCCTGGCTCTGTGCTCAGGAATCACTCCTGGCAGGGCTCGGGAGACCATGTGGGTACCCAGAACAACCTGGGTCAGCAGGCGACCTGCCCGCTGTCCTATCTCTCTGGCCCCTGCTGATCTATTGTTGATGCTTTGCTTGCATCCTATATAGACCTGCAGCGTTCAGAAACTGTGTGGCCGTGAGTGACAAATATCTTTATAAGGAAAAGCTTGCTGAGGGGCTGGAGCGATAGCACAGCGGGTAGGGTGTTTGCTTTGCACATGCAGATCTGGGTTCGATTCCCAGCATCCCATAGGGTCCCCTGAGCACCGCCAGGAGTAATTCCTGAGTGAAGAGTCAGGAGTAACCCCTTGCTGGGTGAGACCCAAAAAGCAAAGAGAGAGAGAGAGAGAGAGAGAGAGAGAGAGAGAGAAAGCTTGTCGATTTCCAGATTAAAGCTCTTAAAAGCCTTACCATGCTTAAGAACCATGAAATCATGTTGGGAAGGTAGTGGTTTGGGCCTCTCCAAAGTCTCCAAAGTGAAGGTTTTTTGATTAGACAGAAATTGGCAAAGAGCCGCGTTCTTTCCATAACAGGAAATTATTGAATATCACTAGTCTTCTCTAGCACTATAGCTCTGTCCTCCCGTTGCTCATCGATTTGCTCAAGCGGGCACCAGTAACATCTCCATTGTAAGACTTGTTACTGTTTTTGGCATATCGAATACGCCACAGGGAGCTTGCCAGGCTCTGCCGTGCGGGCGGGATACTCTTGGTAGCTCTCAAGAGGGACGGAGGAATCGAACCCGGGTCGGCTGCGTGTAAGGCAAACGCCCTACCTGCTGTGCTATGGCTCCAGTAAAAACAGATGCAAAGGGGCCGAGGACATGACTCAGTGGTCAAGCTTCACATTTACAAGTATCAGCCCTAGCACCTCATGCCAACACCACTCTCTTCCCCGCACCCCCCTCACCCCCCGGCACCTCTGGCAAGCCGCCAGCAGCACTGCACTGCACTGGCACGTGGAGACACTGAATCATCAACCTAGTTAGTTAAATGTCCCCAGTGGTGGCCCCTGAGCACTGAGTGAGAGTTCCTCCCCAAATAAAACAATAAAGGTATAAAATTTCTCCTGACCAAATGGGATTATTCCAAGAATGTAAGTTTGGTTAACATATATAAAGATCAACCAGCAAAATAGATGGTATTTATATTTATTTATTTATTTATTTTTTGCTTTTTGGGTCACACCCAGCGATGCTCAGGGGTTACTCCTGGTTTTGCACTCAGGAATTACTCCTGGCAGTGCTTGGGGGACCATATGGGATGCCGGGGATCGAACACGGGTCGGCAGCGTGCAAGGCAAATGCCCTACCCACTGTGCTATCGCTCCGGCCCCTAGATGGTATTTATAAAAGACAAAAACACAAAGTCATTTCAAATGGTACAGAAAAAAAATTGATACAAACTACAACCTGTTTGGGGCCGGAGCGATAGCACAGCGGGTAGGGCGTTTGCCTTGCACGCGGCCGACCCGGGTTCGATCCCCGGCATCCCATATGGTCCCTCAAGCACCGCCAGGAGTAATTCCTGAGTGCAAAGCCAGGAGTAACCCCTGAGCATCGCTGGGTGTGACCCCCCCAAAAAAAATAAAAGCAAACTACAACCTGTTTTTGCTAAAATCACTTAACAAGTCAGGGATGTGGCAGAGCACAGGCCTTGCAAGGGTGAGACCCCAGTGGGATTCCTGGCACCACAAACCCACCAGAAGCCTTTGGGGCTGGGGAGAGAGAGTACAGGAGCTCAGGCCCCTGCTCTGCGTTAGGTTGATCCCGGGTGAGCACTGCCTGGTGTGGCCTAAACACAGAACAAGAACCAAAACCAAACCCAGGCCAGGGAGATAGCTCAAAAGGCTGGAGGGTTGCATTCAGGAGCCCTGGGCTCCGTCCCTGACGCCTCATCATCCCCCCAGCGCTGTTAGGAGGTTCTTCTCACACTCTCCCAAACCCCACACACAAACACTGAAGGCTTAGAAATCTCAAATTGGTAAGCAACACCCGTTATATATAGGGGGGGGGGCCACAGCACAGCAGGAGGGCGCCTGCTTGGCACGCGGCTGACCCAGGTTCAATCCTCGGAACCCCACATGGTCCCTTGAATTATTCCTGAGCACAGAGCCAGAAGGAAGCCCTGAGCACCGCCGGATGTAGCCCCAAACAAAAAAGAAGGAAAAGAAAAATGTCATAGTTAATATCATATTTAATGGTGAAAATCAAAAGCTTTCCTGTCAGTCTGAGAACAAATTATGATGTTCACTCTCACAACTTATATTAAACTGTAGGGTTTTTTCTTTTTTGGGTCTTTTAAATTTCTTTCAGTGATGTTGTATACTATTCAATGCATGTCTAAGAATTTCAATCTTTTGGTACTCTTGTACATTTAATTCTCAATTAAATTTCTAATGTGTAGAAATGTATACTTTTTTTTATATTTTATATCTGGTTGTGTACGTCTTTGTGTGTCTGTCTTTGTCTCTCAGTGTATGATCCTTGAGATTTTCTCTTTTTTTTGTTTTTTTGCTTTTTGGGTCACACCTGGCGATGCACAGGGGTTGCTCCTGGCTCTGCACTCAGGAATCACTCCTAGCGGTGCTCAGGGGACCATATGGGATGCTGGGAATCGAACCCAGGTCGGCCGCATGCAAGGCAAACGCCCTACCCGCTGTGCTATTGCTCCAGCCCCAAGAGATTTTCTCTATATAAGATTGTATCATCAGCAAATAGAGGTGCTTTTTTTTTTAATTTGGAAGTTTTTTTTTTTTTTTTTTTTGGCCTAACTGCCCTGACTAGGGCCATATTAAACCTACAGTTTAGGGGCTGGAGCGATAGCACAGCAGGTAGGGCGTTTGCCTTGCACGCGGCCGACCCGGGTTTGATTCCCAGCATCCTATATGGTCCCCTGAGCACTGCCAGGAGTAATTTCTCAGTGCAGAGCCAGGAGTAGCCCCTGTGCATCACTGGGTGTGACCCAAAAAGAAAAAAAAAACCCTACTGTCTTCTCTAAGCAAGGAAAAAAATTTCACACAGCTTGTCTTCCCTCTGCTTAAATCTCTCTCCCTTGGGGAAGTTCCCTGAGAAGCAGCCTCTGTTATGGTGATTTCTTCCTTTTCAGGAAGCAGGAAAGAAAGAAATGGAGGCAGTAAGTAAGGAGAGGCAGGTGGGAGGTAACCGGGGCAGGGCCCGGGCACCTGCGTGGGGTAGAGGTGTGGTATAGGTGCCAGTCTAAACCACAGAGCCAACAGCACCACATGCACGAGGTCCAAACTACAATAACAGAACTCAGAAATGTGCCAGGTAGGAGACAGGCCGGGGATGGGAGGGAGCCTGGGAACGTTGCTGGAAGTTACTGCTGGTGATGGGAGTATTAGTGTTGTATGCAAGAAATTCTATTATGAACAACTTTGTAAATCATGGTCCCTTAGGGTAGGGGATTTGCTTTGCACACAGCCAAACTGTGTTCACTCCCTGGTACCCCATATCTCCCTCCCCCGAGCCCCGCCCCCTACAATGAGTGATCCCTGAATGAGGAAAAGCCAGGAGTGAGCCAGGGCATCACCGAGTGTGACCCCAAAACAAAAAACAAAACAAGGGGGCTGGAGCGATGCACTGAGGGTAGGGTGCTTGCCTTGCATATGGCTGACTCGGGTTTGATTCCCAGCATCCCATATGGTCCCTCAAGCACTGCCAGGAGTAATTCCTGAGTGCAGAGCCAGGAGTAACCCCTGTGTATGGCCCGGTGTGACCCAAAAAGCAAAAAAGAAAACCCCCAAAAACCATGAACACCTGCTGCCTTAACAAAAAGGAATGAGAAAAGCAAGAATGAGGAATGAACTTTTAATTTTGGTCCCTTTGGGGGAATGATATTGTTTCTTTTGTGAGAAGGAAGAGAAATGACTATGGAACTTTTCTTTAGTACCTACTGACTGATGTTGTGGGATTTCTGGGAATATTTTATTGTTTGGAGGAGGGAGGTTTGGGCCTGACCGGCAGCACTCAGGGCGTCCTCCTGGCTCAGTACTTAGGGATCACTCCTGCAGTGTTCAGGGAAGCAAATGGGGTGCTGGGGATTGAGTCTAAGCCGATCATATATACAGGGCAAGTGCCTTAATCCTGTACTCTCTGGCCACCAGGGGGAAATGGAACATGGGGCTCCTTTATTATGCCTGTCATCACTTTTTGGTGCACGCTGTGTGTATGTGTGTGTGTGTGTGTGTGTGTGTGTGTGTGTGTGTATCTCAGACTCTCCTGCTGAGTGTCGCCCCTGCCTCACCTGACCCGAGGCGCCTCATCTTTGTCTTTAATGCTACATGCACAGTGCAACAGTAATTAGTAACAAAAACCCATCAACTGGCAAATTACCAATGTGCATTAGATCCAAGGCTCTGAACTCATCTGGGTTCTACCTCCTGGGCATTGTAGCAGCTAATTCTGAGATACTGGCTCACCCATATGCCCTGGTGTTGGTTTCTGCTTTTATGTTTTGTTTCAGGGCTACACTTGGCTGGGCTCAAGGCTAACTCCTGGCTCTGTGCTCCGGGATCACTTCTGGTAATGGTCCCGGGGAATCAAACCTGTTCCAGCCACGTGCAGCGCAAGTGCCCAACCCTATCTCTCTGCTCCCTGTGTCTTGATCTTGGGTAGGCATTCAGGCAACTGATAAGGCTATTTGGTAGGGAATACTTATAGCAAAGATCAGGTAGACAGACCTTTCAAAATAGCAACTTTTTCAGGGGCAAAGAGACAGCTAAGTGCTGCTAGCCAGCCAAGCCATCCACAGATCACAGACCTCAGCATTAAAGGCAGGAAGGACAAGTTAGACATCCTTTTATGCAAACCATCGAAGAGAAACTCAGAAAATGGCATGGGCTGGCCACAGGAAGAGCAGAAGTGAACAGCTGCTGGCCCAATAGCTGTATCTCTTTCTTCTTCACCAACAAATCACGCTTTTCTCATGCACCCGGGGTAAAATAAGCCCTTTCCCAGCTTTCCTTGCGGGTAGGAAGCAACATATGACCCAGTTCTCACCAGGGAGACGCAAGTGGAGATCATAGCACGGGCTTTGGGGAAGCTTCGACAGAGGAGGCACTTGGCTTGCCGGCGCCTGTGACTGCACTTCCTTCCTGCTGAGGGCGTAGATCTATGATTAGACGGTCACCTCTGCCAATGTGCATCACGCGTGAGAACCCGTCTTGGGTTGTGAGTGATTTCCACTAGTGATCTGTCGATTATTGCTAGTATGGGGGAAGGGGACTTCCCCTTCATGGACATTGCTACCCACCCTATTAGAGCTCTACTAGTTTTCTTTGTGAAAGCAAGCATATACACCAGCTTCTACAGAACTTGTGGAGAAGTTTTTATTCATTTATTTTTAATTAATTACTATTTATTTTCAGAGCCTGGCAAGCTCCCTGGGGTGTATCCAATATGTCAAAAAACAGTAACAACAAGTCTCACAATGGAGACGTTACTGGTGCCCGCCCCAGCAAATCAATGAACAACGGGACGACAGTGCTACAGTGCTACTGTTTATTTTGGTTTTGGAGTCACACCCAGCAGTGCTCAGGGATCAGTGCTCTGGTGGAGCTCGGAGACCATATGCAGTGCTGGGAGTTGAACCCGGGTCAGCTGTGTGCAAGGTGAACCCTTTAACTCCAGTTCTGTTTCTCCTGGTGGAGAAGCTTTTAAGCAAGAAGCCCTACGAGCTCCCCAACTGGAAACCCAGCCCCCCACTTTGCCTTCTGCTGCTTGCTCCAGGAGGTTACGGGGACCAGCTCGGGGAGGAAACTCTTGGACAGAGAAGGAGCCAAGTTCTGGTAGAGATCTTAAAGAGAAGCCTGCAAGGAAAAGAAGGGGGAAAAAAACGCTGTATACTGCTGGATGTGGGGCATTTGGGGGTGACACCCAGCAGTGCCTCCTAGCTATCTGCTCAGGAGTACACCTAAGGGTGCTTGGGCGTACCACTGTGGTGATGGGAATTCTAACAAGGCTCAGCCTCATGCAAGCCAGGGCAGGGCGTTACCTCCTGGAGTCTCTCCAGCCCCTATGTCTGTATTGAAGGCTCGAGAAGAAAAACTTGAAAAGAGGCGAGGAGATAGTCCAGGAATTAGGGCGTGTATCTTTTTGTATGTGCCGGGCCCCTGCCCCCCAAGCCCCATGGCCCCCTAAGCATTGCTGAGTGTTCTCCTCCTCCCCTCTCTCTGTGTGTCCCTCGTAAATCTTGTATTGGTGTCTAATCTAATTATCGCAAGCTGGGCTTGTGTTTTGTTTGGAGACAAACCCAACCCGTCTCGCTTTCTCCTTTGCAGTAAAGCTAAGAGACGGCCTAGAGCGGAGGGACAGACCAGGACTGACTTTGTTTGGAAGTTTTCTTCTCCGGAGCTCAGAGACCGGCAGGTGTGAATGCTGCCCGCAGGGGTGCGGGGGACGCGGCGGAAGGTCCACGTCTGCGGCCGCCTCCTGGGGGAGCTGCTATTTGAGAAAGTCTGGGTGGGAGAAACGCGCTGCTGAACTCCATCTAGGGGGCAATAAAATAAAATAAAATAAAATAAAATAAAATAAAATAAAATAAAATAAAATAAAATAAAATAAAATAAAAACTCAAACAACAACAACAAAACCCGGCACGAACGAGTTTGCCCTTAGCAACCGTGCGAGCGAATGTTTGGTCCCGGACCCTTGCTGCTAGCCATGCGGGCTCGGTTTTTTGTTTCGTCCGTGAAGGGGAAAAAAACGGACGATCAAGAGCGCAGGGAGATACAATCGCGCTTACACACTTGGAGCGTTGAACATTCAATCCTTGTCATTGTTCAACTCGGGGCAGCGCCGCGCTGGCCCTTTGTTACCTATTGGGTTTCAGGAAGGCCGCCTTGAGATGCGGCGCTGCCGTTTCCTGGGGCTCCCCCGCACCCCGCCGCCCCCCAGACCGCGGGCGCCGGCAGCCTGCTCCTTTGTTGTGCCTCCGCTCCATCCATCCCGCGGCCCCCCGCGCCTCCGGACCGCGCCGGGCACCTTCCCGGGGGCCTGGCGCCCACCGCTCGGGCGCGCCGTCCAGGCCAGGGCCGCCCCGCGCACCCCCGGCCGGGCTGTGGGGGTGCCGCGCCGCGCCCACCCGCGTGCGTGTGCGTGTGCGTGTGTCCGTGTGTGTCTGTGTGTTGGTCTCGGGGCGCCGGACCCCGGGGGCGTGGCCTGCTGGCTCCGCCCCTTGTGGGTTTCACGCCGCCGCCGCCCGGGTCCGCCGGTTGCCTGGCGCGCCCCGCAGCCCCGCTACACCTTCATCTCCCCCGCTTCACCCCACTGTTGCCTTTTCCCCCTCGGTTTTTCATTTTTTTCACTTCTCCGCCTTCACAACACGCTGGCGGGGCGCTTGGCAAAACTCGGGATCAAACGGAGAGAGGATTTTCCTCCTTCTTTTTAAAAGAACGCCTTCGATGCGCCCGCCCGGGCGCCCCCGTTGGTGAAGGGGCGTGAGCATGTCTGAGCCGGGAGAGATGGGGGAATTTGGCTACATCATGGAACTGCTGGCCAGAGGCAAGGTAAGTGCTGGGGCGCAGGGAGCCGCGGCCCGGGGAGCCCCCACCCCATCACCCCGACCGCTCCCTGGCGTCCGGCTGCATCCCTGCCTGCGCCCCCGGAGGGCGAGGGCCTGATCCCACCCCCCACCCTCCAGGGCCCCCCCCGCCCCCCGCTCGCGCGCGCTCTCAGCCAGCGCGTCCCAGCAGCTGTCGAATGCAAAGTAGCGGCCTTTTCTTTCTTGAGCGGCAGCTCTGAAATGAGCCAAGGGGGGCTTCGAGGGGGCTTGGGGCCAGCTGGGCGACGGCGGGGGCGCAGCCTGCCAAGATGGGGAGGAAAGCCAGGCGTTGGCCCGGGAGGCGCTCCTCCGCACATCCAGGGGGGGTGGGGTGGAGGGGTGACTCGCCGCGGGAGGCGGGGAAGGGCGGGCACTGAGCGCGGAGAGGCAGGGTCCAGCTTGAGGGTGGAGGGAGGGCGGGGTGGGACGGGTCAGCGAGTGGACCAGGCGGCCCCCGCGCCCGCCTTGCGTCGGCGGCGTTTCCAGCGCCTGCCGCCTGCCTGGAGCAACGCGCGCATCCTTCTTTGGATGCATTTAGGGGAGACGCTCCGGAGAGAGATTTGAGCCCGGCACCTGTCTGACCCTCCCTCCCACAAGCCACTTCCAAACCCAGGACCGCGCTGTCGGGGGCGCCTGGCCACCGCATCACGCCCCGCACCCAGCTCGAAAGCGGGGCGCTGCGCCCTGGTGCCTTCGCAGGAGGGAGTTTGGTGGGAATTTCCCAGCTGCGCGCTGAGCGGTCGGCGAGCATCCCAGTAGCGCCCGGAGCGTGTGGAGGAGTTTGGAGAAGAGCTGCCGAGGACCCCGAGGAGAAAAGGACTCCCCGAGGGCGTCCTCGGAAAGGAGAAAGGGGATCCTGACGCCCCGGGGGTGCACCCCTGAAACAGCGGGCTCGGAGCGCTCGAAGCAACTCGGCGCAGCGCGTGTGCGGGTTTTAGCTCCAGCCCCGCCCTGGCACCGGGGAGCCCGTTTGAGACGCGGCGGGACTTCAGGCGTCCCGGACGCCCCGCCCCCAGCACTGCCCCCAGCCCTCGCCCCTGCTCCCCCGCCTCCAGCTCCCTGAGGGCTTTCTCCGGCTCTGCAATCACGTTATTTGCCCGTGCGATGCCAGCTGGAAGGCGGGGGGCTGCGCTTCGGGCTACCCCCCACTCCACTCACAGCCGGGGCCCGCGAGGACACGCGGAGGGGCCTGGTTCCGAGGGGCCTCCTGGTTCCGCTTCTCCGTCCACCTCAGGGGCTCTCCTACGGCTCAGAGCGCCACCCGGCAGGCGTGGGGACCCCGGCCCGCGCGTCCCCGTTCCCAGCCCGCCTGGACCTCAGGTAGGTGCCACACCCGCTCCACCCGCGGCGCCCTGGGCCCGGGAAAGAAAGTCCCGAAGGAAACGCCCAAAACCGGACCCAGCCAGGCACCAGCCAGTTGGGGTGCCTCCGGGAAGAGCGAGGGTGGTGGGTTGCCTCGTAGAAGGGTGAGTGTCGGCCTTTGACTCTCATTCTTCCAGAAAACCAGAATATCGAAGGCTGGTTAGCAGCAGCCGAAGGGAAGAGCCCTGGCCTAGCGCCCAGGACCTGCACATTAGAACACTTTGCCCACAACGGTTTCCTGGGCTAAGGCTCCCGGCCTCTCGGGTTTAAGCTTCATGTGTCATTTTAAATTATTTATTGATTTACTTTTGCTTTTTGGGTCACACCCGGCGGTGCTCAGGGGTTACTCCTGGTTCATGCACTCAGGAATTACTCCTGGTGGTGCCCCGGGGACCATATGGGATGCTGGGAATTGAACCCTGGTCGGCTGCATGTAAGGCAAACACCCTCCCTGCTGTGCTATTGCTCCAGCCCCTATATCTTTTTTTTTTTTTTTTGCTTTTTGGGTCACACCCGAGGATGCACAGGGGTCACTCCTGGCTCATGCACTCAGGAATCACCTTGGCGGTGCTCAGGGGACCATATGGGATGCTGGGATTCGAACCCGGGTCGGCCGTGTGCAAGGCCAATGCCCTACCCGCTGTGCTATCACTCCAGCTCCCTCTTTGTCATTTTTAAAAGGTGATTAAAATGTTTACTGTTGATTTTCCTTATAGGAACCTGTTCCAAAGGGATATTTTGATTTCAATGAATCAAATCTGCAGTTAACGGGAAATCACAGTATCTTGGTGCTTTAGGACTCTGTGTTGCTGTTTGTGGCAGCGAGGACCCCGTGGCACCCACAGTTCCTGAATGCCAAATTTTGTCAGTTCTCTGGAGCACTAATTCAGGAGCAAAGAGTTTACATAGAGGAGAGGAGAGGCAGGAGTGAATCCTGGTAAAATCCAGCAAATAGAGCAGCTCCCCCCCCCCACCCACCCACCCACCCACCCAAGTGCTTGGGTCAGGACAACACCACACCCTGTGCAAAAATGAAATCCAGTGGGAAAATGAAGCCCCAGGTGCCTGGTGGGTGCTGCTCCCTGTCCTCTCAGCGCCCCCTCCTCCTCCTGCCCCTAGGAAGCAGCATTCTCAGCTGTTTGCCCAGCTGCCTTGCCCCGGGCTGGCCTTGTGGCCTCTGAGTGGGGAGGGTGGGTGCTTACGGGGGAACTTACACCAGAAGCCCCCTCCGCCCTTCTGGGGGGCGTGGGGGTTCAGATCAGGTGTAGCCCTCCTTTCGGCCGGAGGGTTGAACATCTAGCCAAACTCATCTCAGCCACATTTGATGGGTGGGCTGACCCGGGTGAGACCCTGCAGACCGGGGCCGTCTCAGCCCCCCTGTAATCAACCTGGGTATGGCTTGGTTTCCTCTGGGGCCTGCTAGGGTTCAGGTTGGCCATGTTAAAGGTCCTGCAGCTAGGTCAGAGGTCTCTGAGTCCCTGAGTTAAAGGGGGGAAGGAAGGGGGCCCATATTCTACCTGCACTTCCCCCATCCTCTCCCCTCTCCATTTTCTTTCTTTTTTTTTTTCTTTTTGGGTCACACCTGGCAATGCACAGGGGTTACTCCTGGCTCATGCATTCAGGAATTACTCCTGGCGGTGCTCAGGGGACCATATGGGATGCTGGGAATCGAACCCAGGTTGACCTCGTGCAAGGCAAATGCCTCAGGGGTCACTCTTGGCTCTGCACTCAGGAATTACCCCTGGCGGTGCTCAGGGACCATATGGGATGCTGGAAATCAAACCTGTGTCAACCGCGTGCAAGGCAAAGGCCCTCCCCGCTGTGCTATCGCTCCAGCCCCCTCCCCCCCATTTTCAAAGTTGAGAATTGACCAGGGACATGGATCAGTGGGTCAGCACTTGCCTTGCTTGTGTGAGGCCCCGGTTTTGATCCTGGACACTGCAATCAGTAAGTGCCAATTACAAGTTGAGAGGAATAGGTTGAGCAGCCTAATGTTGTTCCCTTTTCTCTGGTGGCTTTAAAACTTGACAGAAGTAGGAGCCAGGGAGACAGCCTGAAGTTCTGAGCACGCACTTTGCCTGCCGAGGCCCAGGTTCGATCCCTGGCACTGCTGAGAAGCCTGCTCAGAGCCGAGAGTGTCCCCTGAGCATCTCTGGGCATGGCCCAAAGCCAAACCGACCGAACAAAAAACTTGACAGAATCAATGCTTGCCTGCTCTAACAGTTCATCTTCTCGGGGGGCTTCTGTAGAATAAAGAGAGGAACTTAACGGACACTTGGAACCTCCTTTCTGCCCACCGTAGCTTCAGCTAATCTTGTGGCCGGTTCACGTTACATGAATTTATGGTGTACTTTTCTCATAGGAGAAGTGAGCCGGCCCGGCATTTTGGGGTAACCAAAACCCCACAATCTGACAGGCACAGAGATGGAAGCAGTTTATTCCCCTCCTCCGTGAGGGTTACTTGAATGTTGAAAATAGGCAGAGAACTCAGCCACGTGGTCTTCCTGCTCTGCCGACACGTCCCCTATATGATTAGTGACTGCCGAAGGACGGACAGCCCTCAGGAGGCTTCAAAGTCAGTTTCCTTTGTGTCTGTTTGTGTTGTGGCCACACCCAGTGGTGCTCAGGGCTTACTCCTGGCGCTGAGCTCAGGCATCACTTCTGGGGAGGCTTAGGGGAACATAAGGAGGTGTTGGGACTCGAATTCAGGCCAGCTGCATGCAAGGCAAGCTCCCTACCCACTGTCCTATCGCTCCAGCCCTGAAAGGCAATTTTAACAGACATCCTTTCGTGTTGCTGTCAGAGATATGGGCAATTCTTCTGTTTTAAGGATTGGAGAGTTAACCCAGGTCTCACTCACACAAGGCAGGTGCTCTACCCCTGAACCACATCCCCAAGCTGTTTGTACCATTTCTGGGGCTGTATTTTATTTCTTTCATAGCTCCTCTCTCTAGGCTGTGGTCAATATTAAGGATAAGTCAGAGCCCTATTTTCAAGTTATTTTTTTTTTACCTTTAGAAAGATTTGCTTATCTCATTTTATTTTTATCATCTTGATGCCGTAATGTACTCTTTTGAATCATACAATGCAAATTTAAGGATAATGAGCTTAGAAAAATTTAAATTTGGTAGCTCTCAATATTTGGGGTATTTACATTTATGTTTATAGCTAGACAGTACTTCTTTTTTCCTTACAGTTCAGTAATTTACTGTTTAGGCCATTTCCGGGAGGATAGTGGTTTGAGCAAAATAAAAAAGGTCTTGGAAAACTGATGGTGAGTTTTCAAACAGGCAATGGTTGCATTACTTGGTGAATTACTATTCTACTACTCCTTGTACCTTTGAACATACGTGAGGCACCCACAAATTCAAGAACTTTTATCAACACAATAATGTACTTTAAAATAGGAATTTCCTTTGAAGGAATTGGAATTAACCCCTCCCCCCCAAGGTCTGGACTAACACACAGTCTTAAACTTCTCCCAGGACCAAAACAAAAATACCACCAAATGATCTGTTTCAGAAGACTCAATAGATAGTTTTCTCACAACTGAAATCCAAAGTGGTTGATAATACTATGCTTGAGTCCACTGAAAGGAGTTGGATAATGTGTGTGTTCTGGGCCATAGGGGAGCAAAGAGAAGGTTTAGACCTTGGACATCCTTTTAAAATAAATAATTAAGGGGCTAGAGTGATAGCACAGGGGGTAGGGCGTTTGCCTTGCACGTGGCTGACCCGGGTTTGATTCCTCTGTCCCTCTCGGAGAGCCCGCCAAGCTACCTAGAGTATCCCGCCTGCACAGCAGAGCCTGGCAAGCTCCCTGTGGCATATTCGGTATGCCCAAGACAGTAACAAGTCTCACAATGGAGACGTTACTGGTGCCCACTCGAGCAAACTGATGAACAACCAGATGACAGTGCTGCAGTGCTACAGTGCTACCCGTGGGCTGGAGGTAAACAGCATAATCTAGGGTTTAACTGGGGTCAAATAAAGATAAATGAGCCTCGAGGATGTGGCTTAAGTGGCAGAACAGTGCTACAGTGCGACATTTAAATACATGCATGTGGGGCCAGAGCGATAGCACAGCGGGTGGGACATTGGCCTTGCACGTGGCCAACCTGGGTTCAATACCCGGCATCCCATATGGTCCCCTGAGCACCACTAGGAGTTCCTGAGTGCAGAGCCAGGAGTAACTGCTGAGCATCGCTGGGTGTGACCCAAAAAAACCTAAAAAAATTAATAAATTAAAAAAGATACATGCATGTTAAGATGCCAATAATGAGTCGTGATCTAGGGGCCAGAGAGATAGTACCAGAGAGCAGGACACTTGCTTTGCATGTGGCTGACCCAGGTTTCTTCTTTTTCCTTTTGGGTCACACACCCGGCAATGCTCAGAGGTTACTCCTAGCTCTGCACTCAGGAATCACTCCAGGCGGTGCTCAGGGGACCATATGGGATGCTGGGAATAGAACCCAGGTTGGCCACGTGCAAGGCAAATGCCCTACCCGCTGTGCTATCGTTCCAGCCCCATCTGCTGGCTCTTTAAATCACAATTTTTCCATCAGTTTTTCCTTTCTCTGTGTCTCATTGTAAGGATTTTGTTTGTCTTTGCTTTGGGGAGCCTGGCTATGCTCAGGGATCTCTCCTGGTAGGTTCAGGGGAACCAGATGGGGTACTGAGGAACGAACCCAGATTGGCTACATGCATCGCAGGTGCCCTGCCCTGGGTACTGTCACTCCACCCCCTTATTGTTAGAATGTCGAATAATCATGTTTATGTCCCTCGTCACTTTCGCAAGCTAGCATGTGGACAAGCTAGGATTTGGGAGCAAATGGCTCAAGGACCAGAAAGAGGCCTGTTGTGTGTTCCGGGCGTCAGCGGCAGGGAACTGACGGCCAACATTAGATTCTTCATGTGACTCAGAAGTGGGTGAAATTCCCTTAGCACGTTAAGTGGCTCATCTCTGGCACTTCTCTTGACACAGTTGGCCTCAGTATATCCCAGGTCTATACATGGGCACTGCATGGGCATGCATTGTAGTTGCTCTCAGCCATCCTTTTCACTGTCCTTGGATTTTCCTTTGTGACATGGTTCCAGGTGGCTGGTATCCTGTAGTTGGATCATAAGGACATAGTCCTAAGACTTCTGGCTCTTGATGCTGTAGGAAGACTCAGCTATAATGCTGCTTCCTGCGCCACTCAGCCCTTGGGGTCTTCTCTCTGGCCCCGTCCCTCCCTCCCTCCCTCCCTTCCTTCCTTCCTTCCTTCCTTCCTTCCTTCCTTCCTTCCTTCCTTCCTTCCTTCCTTCCTTCCTTCCTTCCTTCCTTCCTCCCCCCCTCCCTCCTTTCTTCCTCCTGGATCACATACCTGTGTTCGGGCTTACTCTCTACTGTGTGCTCAGGGATCACTCCTAGAGGGCTCAGGGGGCCCTCTGTGGTGCCAGGGATTGAATCTGGGGTAGCCCCGATGCAAAACAAGCACCCCACCTGCTACACTATCTCTCTGGCTTCGAATGTTTTTTAGTATAAGTATGTCCCCCTTATACGTACACTAAAACTTTGCAGTATGTATCAGAAATTCATATTTAACAGGATATCCTGTGTTTCTATTCTCTAAGCTTAGCGTCCTTCTGTTTTGTTTTTATTTATTTTTTTTTTAAATTTATTTATTTTTAATTAGAGAATCACCGTGAGGGTACAGTTACAGATTTATACACTTTTGTGCTTATACTTCCATCATACAAAGTTTGGAACCCATCCCTTCACCAGTGCCCATTCTCCACCACCCGTAAACCCAGTGTCCCTCCCACCCTCCCCAATCCCATCTCCCCCCCACCCCACCCTGCCACTGTGGCAAGGCATTCCCTTCTGTTTTCTCTCTCTAATTAGCTGTTGTGGTTTGCAATAAAGGTGTTGAGTGGCCGCTGTGCTCAGTCTCTAGCCCTCATTCAGCCCGCAACTCCCTTCCCCCACATGGCCTTCGACTACAATGTAGTTGGTGATCGCTTCTCTGAGTTGACCTTTCCCCGGAACGTGAGGCCAGCCTCGAAGCCATGGAGTCAACCTCCTGGTACTTATTTCTACAGTTCTTGGGTGTTAGTCTCCCACTCTGTTGTTCTATATACCATAGATGAGTGCAATCTTTCTATGTCTGTCTCTCTCTTTCTGACTCATTTCACTCAGCATGAAACTTTTCATGCCCATCCACTTGACTACAAAATTCTTGACCTCCTTTTTTCTAACAGCTGCATAGTATTCCATTGTATAGATGTACCAAAGTTTCCTCAACCAGTCATCCGTTCTGGGGCATTCGGGTTTTTTCCAGATTCTGGCTATTGTAAACAGTGCTGCGATGAACATACATGTGCAGATGTTGTTTCGATTGTACTTTTTTGCCTCTCTGGGATATATTCCCAGCAGTGGTATTGCTGGGTCAAATGGGAATTCAATATCTAATCCCATTCACAATCGTGCCCCAGAAAATCAGGTACCTCGGAATCAGCTTAACCAAGGAAGTAAAAGACCTTTACAAAGAAAACTACATAACGCTACTCCATGAAATCAAAGAGGACATGAGGAAATGGAAACATATACCCTGCTCGTGGATAGGGAGAATCAATGTTGTCAAAATGGCAATACTCCCTAAAGCATTATACAGATTCAATGCGATCCCTATAAGTATACCCATGACATTCTTCAAAGAAATGGATCAAGCAATCCTAAAATTCATATGGAATAACAAACGTCCAAGGATAGCTAAAACAATTCTTGGGAAAAAGATGATGGGAGGCATCACCATCCCCAACCTCAAACTTTACTACAAAGCAGTAACAATTAAAACAGCATGGTACTGGAACAAAGGCAGAGCCGTAGACCAATGGAACAGGGTGGAATATCCCTACACACAACCCCAAATGTTTTGTTTTTATGATCATGCCGAGAATTGAACGTAGGGCAGCTCACAGTCTTTCTATCACCACCCCCACTGAGCCACATGCCCAAGCCTGAATATTTTCTTCAAGCAATCACATAAAAGCTGAAATGGCTGGGAAGATAAGGGCCAGAGAGATAGAACAAGGGTGAAGGCGCTGCTGTATATGTGCCCTTCCCCCACAGCCCTGCTGAAAGTGAGCACTGCTAGGTGTAGCACCAAAGAAAACAAACAAACAAACAAAAAACCAAAAAACCAAAAATACAACAGGAGCTGGAGCAATAGCATAGTGGGTAGGGGGTTTGCCTTGCACACGGCCGACCCAGGTTCGATTCCCAGAATCCCATATGGTCCCCTGAGCACCGCCGGGGTGATTCCTGAGTGCAGAGCCAGGAGTAACTCCTATGCATCACTGGGTGTGGCCCAAAAACAAACAAAAAATACAACAACAGCAACAAAACAAACAAGGCAGCAAGAACATGGAACAGTAGTGGCGGAATGGGAGCTGCAATCCTGCTACCCAGAGCAGGATCCTCCGCGCTGCAGGGTTCCAGTAACCGGGGCTGATCGATAACGTGCCTAATGAGGAAAGAGGCTCTAGATTTGCAGCTCGAAAGATGAGGAGGGTTTGGCAGGGCAGCGGAAATCTGAACTTTCTGGCTAGCTGGGCGACTCTCCCCGGTGGCTGTTCCCATAGAAACGCTTTACGACAGGGCGGCTTGGCTGGGCAGAGGCTGCTCAGGGGTTGACGTGGACCTTACTCTGTCCCTTCATCTGGAATCCCCTGTACCCATTGCTCAGACAGCTCCAGTGCCAGCCTACTGTGATTTGCCTCATTGGCACCCCCCTCATCCCCCTACACCCAGGGGTTCGCTGGATTTGGTAGCCAGACTGGCCTCAGGCTTTCTGATCCAGGACAAAGTTTAGGAGTGTGTGAACACACCATGGTCCAGGCCCTGCTCATGAAACGGTCCCGGCTGTCTGATCCCACTGCACTCACTGGAACTTGAACCTGGTCATTAGGACGGAGCGGGAATTCAACCTCTTGCAGGGAATCAGGAGTCAGTGTAGAGAGGGGGTCAGTGGGATGAGTTGTGGATCATCTAGAGGGTGATGGGTGTTTATGTTGGCTGACAGGTAATGAACATGGGAGTCGTCTCGGCTTCTCCAAGTGGGAGCGGTGTGTGTGTTGGGTGTGGGGGAGGAGAGTGGCGGTCTTTCACCGGGTGAATAGAAACGGGCCTTTTGGACTTCACGTCGTCGATGTGAGAAGCTTCCATCTTTGTGAGAGATGAACAACCCAATAGTGTCAGCTAAGGGATCCAGTAAGCTCTGAAGATCAGAGAGTGTGTGTGTGTGTGTGTGTGTGTGTGTGTGTGTGTGTGTGTGTGTGAGAGAGAGAGAGAGAGAGAGAGAGAGAGAGGAGAGAGCAGACTTCCTTATGTTGTGTTTTGACTGCACTCAAAACAAAACTATTGAAAAAGGCGGAGGTGTTTGCCCCCCCAAAGTGGGGGGGCAAAGATAGACCCCAAGGGACAGCCCTGTGCAATTTCAATGGGGTAAAGAGCTGTTAAAAGAACTAAAGCAGGGGCTGCAGCAATAGTATAGCGGGTAGGGTGTTTGCCTTGCACGCAGACGACCTAGGTCTGATTCCCAGCATCCATATGGCCCCCTGAGCACTGCCAGGAGTAATTCCTGAGTGCAAAGCCAGGAGTAACCCCTGTGCTTTGCTGGGCGTGACCCAGAAAAGCAAAACTAAACTAAAGCAATGATTAGGTCTCTTGAATCATTCCCACGTGACCGTCCTTATGGGCGCCAGTCTCTGCAGAGGAAGGCTTGCCCTTCCAGGCTCTCCAAACTTGAGTGATTCTGCAGCCTCTGGCCCCAGGGGCAAATGCTGAAAGACTTCCTCAGGCATATACGGACACCCCTGTTATATTACCCTGCTATGCTCAGTGCTGTCTTGGTGCTGGTGGAGTCACAGGGCAAAGTGGGAAAGTGGTGGGTTGGGTTGAGGAGGCTCCTGTGGTCAGGGGATTAGCCTTGGGGGTGAAAAGACAAGAGCGCAGCGGCAGCAAGTGGACTGGACGTTTGAGCAGGAGTCTAGCGGGGAAGGGAGAGGGTTTGAACAGGATTCAAAATCCCCAAGGACTTGAACTGGAGTCGCTGCGGAGGTTCTGAGGATCTTTGGTAACTGAGAGTCTGGGAGAGGCGGGCGCTGGGGGGAGACTGGAGTTAGGAGCAGAAGGGTTTAGGAAAGGCGAGAGGGGGTTGGAAAGGAGTTTTGCATGTTTGCCATCTTCTTTTTTAATATTCTTGGAACTTGAGCCGCATCTCCCAGATAGCAAAGAAAGGTATAGACGTGGGTATCTCGGGGTGGGGGGGTGGGGGGGCAGAGGCCGGTCCAGCTTCCCGCACGGCAGTGCCTGCCGCTGCCTCCGTGCCCGGCTGCCTTTGCGGAATGGGATATGGGGGATCGAACCTGGGTCAGCCCCGTGCCAGGCCAGCGCCCTCCCCGCCGTCCGCCCTCTCCGGCCCCGCCTTGGGCAGCTCGGTCCCCGCCGTCTCTCCGGAAGGATGGAATTATTTCCAGGCCCGGAAGGCAGTGGCGGGCTCTCACCGTCCACCCATCAATCTCAGGCTAATTCGTGTTCCCTCGGCTAGAAAATAAGTGGGGAAAAACTCGCCCGAGGCGGGGAGGGGCAAGTTCCCGCGGCGGCGGGTGCGCGCGCCTGGACCCGGGGGGGCGCCAACAGCCTGGATGCGCGGGGCCCGAAGCTGCGGCGGAACGAGAGGGTTTGCGGGGCGCGTCCTTGCCGCCGTCCCCCGGGTCCCTGCGACACTTGGCTGCGGGGCGCCCTGCTGGGTCAAAAGGCAGGAAAAAAGAGGGTGCGGGGTCGGGCGGTGGAGGGGGACCAGTCGGGGGAGATGTGAAGTTCACTGCGGAATCGCGCCGAAAGGAGGCGCAGGGCGGGGCGGGGGGGGGGAAACCCGGCGGGGACTTGAACCCTCTCGGGGGACCTCCCCAGCCCAGCCCAGCCCGTCGCTCCGCGCTCTGCCGCCAGCTCTGCGGGGCTGTTGAGCGCAGAGTTGTGCGGAACCGACTGCGCGGGCCGGGGGAAGGTGGCGCTGGGTCCGGAGGAGGGAGGCGGGCCGTGCCCTGGGGTCCCCGAGCCGAGCGAGCAAAGCCTGGAGTCGGGTCGCTGGGGGTCGGCGGGGGCTGCGGCATTGCGGCCCAGCCGCGCGGCTCCACCCCGGGCCCGCCCCGGCACCGCCCGCGCTCACTTCCGCCACGCGCGACTCGCCGCGTCCGAGCCAGGGAGCGCCCCGCTCCGGCCCCGCCCCACCTTGGCTAGGCCCCGCCCCAAACACGCCTCCTTTGTGCGCTGGACGCGGTTGTCCGGGCGCCCGCCCCGCCCCTGCCCCGCCCCGCTGCAGCTGAGTCCCGCCCCCTTCCTGCCTCCTTTGTGCGGTGGGCGCGGTTGCCCGGGCGACGGCCCCGCCCCGCGCCGCCGCGCCCAGGTCTCCGCGCGGCCGCCCCGCCCCGCCGCAGTCTGTCGGAGCCGCCGCCGCAGCTGGCCGCGGGGCGGGATTCCCGGGACCGTCGCAGGGAGCAGAGCTCGGCGCGCTCGGTGCGCGATCTCGCCTGCCCCGGCGGTGCTCCTGGCCGCCGCGTCGGTCCGCTCGCTGGCCGGGTCCGGCTCCCCAGCCCGCCGTCCGGCTCCGGACCCAGACTCCACGGCCGCCGCGGGGAGCCGCCCACCCGCCCCTGCCCGGGGCCGCTCGCCGGCCCGACCCCGCCGTGCATGTCACCTGGCAGGCGGCCGTCATGGAAGGGGACGGTTCAGACTCGATGGTGAGTGGAGGCACGGGGGCGTCCGCCCCTCCGAGGGGCCGCCGCCGGGGTGTGGCGCCGCGGACGGGAGGGGCGCGTGCCCGCCGCGCCTGTCCCGCGTGGCGTTGGCATGCGGGTCCCCAGCTCCCGCAGCGACCCCCTGGCAGGCGAGTGCCCGCCGTGGTCGCCGCGTGCCAGGGTGCGTCCCGGGCGTGCGTCTGCTCCCACCGCAGCTGTCGGGGTTGGACGGCGTCGGAGAAGCAGCACGTGTCAGTTGTCTGCCAAACCTCTTTTTTAAAAATTAATTTTTTTTTAATCTCGAAACAGTTTGGGGGAGCCAGTTGCTCTCCCCCCTTGAGTGTGAAACGAACACCGCGGTTTCCTCGTGCAGTTAGCTTGTATCAATCGTGACTAAAGAGCGTGCGCTTTATTCCAAGAGAGACAGGAAAGGTTTTTGCACCTGCCGCTTGGGAGGTGCACAGGGAATTAAATGTGCCTTTGAATTAATCAGGCGTTATAGCCCTGTTGAAATGAGATAGGATGGATGGGGTTTACTATGATCCTTTTTGATGTGGACTTGTATGTAAGGTGTGGCGGGCATTTTCCCAAGTTAGAAAAGGAAACAACCAAAAACGTTCCGTGTGGTGCGCTTCCATGGAACGTTTGTTGAAAACTGTAAGAGACTCGGCTTTGAAAAGGACCCTTGGACCGCAGCGAAATCGGCTGTGCTGCCGCGTTTTGTTGGATATCATCAAAGCGCTTTCTGTTGCTGTGGGCGAGGGGGGAATATAGCCTGGTAGGCGTTTTTAGTAAAAGAAGTGACTTAATGCATCCAAACGTTTCTGTGTGTTTCTTCTAGCGTTGAAATGATTGTCCAAGGCTTATGAGTCCTTTGCAGTTGGATTCTCAGGCTCAGATAGCGCACGGGGGTGGGGGTAAGGAGCTTACCTCTCTGCAAGGCCAGCCGTGGCTCGTTGACCCCCTAGCACCTGATACCGCCCCTCCCTAGGCGCACCGGGAGTGATCCCTGAGTGCAAAGCCAGCGGGAAAGCGGAGTGCAGCTGGGTGTGGCTTAGCGCGTCTCCAGCACCCAGCCCCTCCCCCCACCAGAAGCAAATTAGATTCACGAAAATGCCAAGGATCCTGAATATAGTCTTCACACCTGAAGTTTGGAACACCTGGAACTTGGAAAGCAAACCTACGCAGAGAAAGGTGGGGACGCTGGGCCTCCAGGCATGGGTTCTTTCTCCCTGTGATGAGTCTGTGCTTTTTGTGACAGGAGAGGGAGGTGTGCGGGGCCTGCCTCGGTGCTCTGCAGGTTCTTTGGGGGTGGGGAGTTGGGGCCCCAGCACCAAACCTAGAGGAGCCCCTTGAGTGCTACTGGGTGTTGGCCCCCAAACAAAACGTCTCTTATTAAAAATAATGTCAGGCTTGTAGGACCGAGAGCTTTTTTTTTTTTTTTTTATGGTGCCTGCTAATACCTTGCAGTCGTTCAATATTCATGAAATGCTTTTAGGTTACGGCTCTTCCATGTGGCGTGAAAACCTCCAGCACTTTACCTGCATGAGAACCGCAGCGTATGAAAAATGGTCACATTTAATGCTGCAGAACTGTTAATAATTCAGCTTGTGGCCGGAGGTATGAATCGGTGGAAGAGTGCAGGCCGGAGTCGTGGGCTAGGTCCCTGCCTGGCACGCAGTAATTCAGTTGGTGAAGACTTCAGCTGGGCTCCCATGCTGGGTGTGGCCCCCCAAACAAAAGCAAGCAACAGGAACAATGAAAACGGAGCAAAAAAAGCTCAACCGGGGTCCTCCCATCAGGGGTCCTAGCTACCCCAGGGTTTCCCTGCTCGCGTCTGTGGCAGAGTCACTTAGTACATCACAATCAGAGTCTTGTTTTGGGCGGTGCAGTCTTCATTTTATTGAAGTGGTTTACTATGAGGCTTTCACGACATAGGTCTCTTTTCTGTTGGGGGGAGGGGGGCGCACCCCTGGTGGAGCTCAGGGCTTACTCCTGGTTATGTGCTCAGGGATCACGCCTCACTCCTGGCTGTGGGGAAGATGTGAGATACCAGAGATTAAACCCGAGTTAGCTGTGTGCACGGCAGTTACTTAACTGGATTCCTTCCCTCCCTCCCTCGCTCCCTCTCTTCCTTCCGTGAATTAAAGATAATTTGTCTAACTTCATGATTGATGGCTTATTATGATTCCCTAGTATTTTATACAAAATTCTCTCACGTATTTCCTTTCACTTTTGACTTCTGGAGGTTGAGGGGTGGTATAAATAACGTAGAATTTGGTTGTGAAAAAGGAACTTCCATTTAAAGATGTGTGTCTCTGTATGTATTTTGGTGCTACACCTGGCAGTGCTCACGGCTCATTATAACCTGACCCTGGGCTCAGGGGCCACTCCTGGCGGGGTTCATGACTATAATGTAATGCTGGGGATTGAGCCAGCTTGGCTGTGGACCTTGTCCCCTGGCTCCTGAAGATCTTCCTTCCTTTCCTTCTTCCCTCCCTCCCACCAGCCGGGACGAATCAACCCCGGTGTGCCTGTAAGGTGTGTGCTTTACAGTTGGGCGGTGTTCCCGGCCTTCCGCCTGCTTCCTTCTACCCCTCGCATTGACATACCTGCCCACGATGAAACCTTTCACCCTAATTTTTTTTTTTTTGTCTCCGTTTCAGGTTACCATGAAGAATATCGAAAGGGAGCTAGTGTGCCCTGCCTGTAAGGAGCTGTTTACCCATCCGTTGATTCTCCCTTGTCAACACAGTATCTGTCACAAGTGTGTGAAAGAGCTCTTACTCACGCTAGATGATTCCTTCAATGACGTGGGGTCCGACAATTCCAACCAGAGCAGCCCAAGAATCCGGCTGGCTTCTCCCAGCATGGATAAGATGGACAGGATCAACAGACCAGGTGTGTGGTCGGACCTGGGTTGGGGTGCGGGGTGGGGTCCCCCTGCACCGTGGGGCGGGGCCTGTACACACCGTCAGTAACAGTTTTTCGGGTTAATTTTTCCAGGTAAAGACATTCAGAACTAGTTAGAGATGGTTCAGCTTCAGATGTCGCAGGAAATACCTCTTGTCTTTTGTTCTGTACTTAACATGGATAACTGACCACGGGGTTTGTGCTAAAACCCTTAACTCTCTCTGGTTTCAGGGCTGTTCAAAGGTCCCTGAAATATGTGTGAGAGTCATGAGCAAACACACGTGCAGAGTTACAGGAGAAGGCGAGGGCACGGCTGGTCCTCCTCACCGAGCAAGATTTTATTCCACCTGCCGGGGTTATTTTCGCCCCTTTTACTGTTGTTTTCAGTTCACACCTGGTGGGGCTCGGAGGACCAGGCAGCGCCCGGGATTGACCCCTGGGCTGCAGCCCTCCGCACCGTCTCCCAACTCCTCTTTGGCTGTTGCGAGTCTGTCATTTAAAACGGCTCTCGTGACTGGGAGCTAAGTTCTGCCCGAGTTCTGGCGTCCTGTCCGGCTCCCGCTGTGCTGAGTTACTGCCTGTTGGAGGGTGTGGCTTTCTCACGAGCATCCGTCCTGGGACTGATGAGCTTCATGTTCACTGGGAAACTGCAGGCTGAGAGGTTCCCTGGAGGCCAGAGTGGCAGAGACCTTGGTGAAGGTGCCGCAGCACCATGTGAGCCAGGGGCCGCGTGGAGGAGAGGTCCCGAGAGGCCCTGCGCCCACTGGCCTGCCCTGTACGCCTGCTGCTCCTCGGGCAGTGCGGCCTCGGCTGTCCAGAGGGGCGCAGGCTGCCCGCTGCTCTGAGCACCGGACTTGAGGACCGTGGCTCTCTCTGGAATGGGGCTTGGAGGCGTTAGGTTAACTGAGCCCTGTTTCCGCCTCTCCCAGTGAGGGAGCACCTTGCCATCCTGACTCCTCTTTACAAGGGCCGTTTAGAAAGACTCTCTCCCCTTGTTCACCTGTTACGTGTCTTTTGTTTGTTTTTATAGGTCACGTCCAGGTGGTGCTCAGGACTTACTCCTGGCTGTGTGCTCAGGGATCACTCCTGCAGTGCTTGACTTGAGGGACCATCGGGGGAGGGGAGGTGGGGGTTGAACCTGGGTCAGCCGTGCGCAAAGCAAGTGCCCTCCCTGCTGTACTGTCTCTCTGGCCCCTTTATCTGCCTTTCGGAGACCACTGCTGGTCTCCGCTGGTCTCCCCTGAGACGGTGCCTGCCATGCATTCATGCCCATGAACTGCATCTGAGAGGTTGAGTCGGTGGGCTGAGGGGCGGGGAGTGTGCACACTTTGTATGCTGGAGGCCCGGATTTCATCTGGATCCCTCAGGCATCGCTCTGGCAGTGGCCCCCAAGAGCCACCGGGTGTGACCCCAAACCAAAGGAAGATTATTTTGAATTTATTGAAAAGGAAAAGGAGAATGGTTCTAAACAGATACTCTGTTGCTTCACAAAGTTTTCTTTCTTTTGCTTTTGGAGGGACCGCTCAGGGCTTATTCCCCAAGATGCTTGAGGGGCCCATATGGGGTACCAAGGATTGAACCCAGCTCAAGTGCTCGCAAGGCAAACCCCTCGCCTGTGGTCCAATCTCTCCGGCCCCTGAAATTGTGTCTTCCGACGTACTCCCTGTTCAGCTGAATCACGTTCTGAGAGAGGAGGGGCTTAGGAACTCTTCAGTGACGACCAGGGGCTGGAAATAGAGTGTTAAGCTTGGCTCGAGGGCAGTGGGGGCCGCTTTGTGGCACGGTCTTCAGCGCCAAGGGTTCCCACGCAGGAGCAGAGGGACGCAGGGGACAGTTGAACAGAGCACTAGAGAAAACAAAACCCAAAGGCGGATTCTTTGGATCAGAATCCTTGCCACGAGACGTTGTTTCAGTTAGGGGTCAAAGTTAGACGCAACAAGGGCCAAATCAGGTACATTTGTAAAGTTGGCAGGACCCAGGCGTCATGCATACCGGTTGGGGGGTAGGGTGGTAGGAGGGAGAGAGTCTGGAGAATGACCTGGTTAGCTGTCTGACCCCCTGGGGAATGACCCGGTTAGCTGTCCGACCCCCTGGGGAATGTCCCAGTTAGGTGTCCGACCCCCTTGGGTAATGACCTGGTTAGTTGTCCGACCCCCTGGGGAGTGACCCGGTTAGCTGTCCAACCCCCCTGAAGAATAATCTGGTTAGGGTCCAACCCCTCTGGAGAATAATCTGGTTAGGGTCCACCCTCACTGTTGAATAAATTGGTTAGCTGCCCAACCCAACCCCCCTGGCCTATATTTTGGCGACACCCAGCAGTGCTCAGGAATTCACAGCGCAGGGCTGGAACTCAGACCTCCCAGCGTGCAAGTGTGAGTGCTCGCCCTTTGTGCTCACTCTCTGGGCCTCGTTTACCCGTTCCCTCAGCTACTCCAGGCTGCAGGTTGGAGACTGTGAAGTGACTAAGGAGCTGGACCGGGCAGCTATAGGAAGGGGCCGCAGCCGGCAGGCCAGGAGCGCGCCGTGAATATTTCTCCCCCTCCAAAACCTGACGCTGGTGTTGGCGTGGAAGTGTTGGCGTGAAAGCTGGTTTTGTGTGAAATATTGGCAGTCCCGGTCACTTCCGAGCACCTGGCCAGTTGAGTGAGGCAGCACCGCCCACCCGCGTCTCAGGTGGCGCCAGGCCTTCCCAGACGGGGGCCTCCTTGGTTGGCACCTTCATTTTCAACAACGCATAAGTAAGCAGGTTATAAATGCTCGAGAGGGGAGCTCTGCTTCAGGGAGCAGGACCCCGGTTCTTCTGACCAGCCTGTGTCTTCTCCAGCCCTGAAGGATGCTCTTCTCTTCTGGGTGCACTCAGTCGATACTTCTGCTGGTGTCTGACACGGCTAAACCCTAACACGCCTCAAATGAACAAGATCCTGGCTGGGCACGTGGGCATCCCTCCTGTCAGGCTAGCGTGTCCACGTGGGCTGCCAGTGATTGAACCTCGGGTGGTCCCATGCAAGGACAATGCCCTGCCCCACTGTATTATCACTCAGAACTTACTGTGGTTTTTTTTTTTTTTAGTTATTAATTGAGATTCTGTGGTTTACAGTACTACTAACAATGGCTTCTCATGCAGGCAATTCCATACCCGCCACCGCTGTGCCCTCTTTCCTCCCCCCACTACCCCAACTGCCCCCACCAGCTCGTTGTGGTGTGTGGATCAGTTTCTTCCCGTTATTTTGTCTCTGGCTCTGTGTTACTCCCTTGCCGTGTGTTTCAGGTCCCTCGGATGAGAGAGCCCATTCTGTATTTATCTCTTTCTGACAGACTTCCAGACTTCTCCTTTTTAAAAAAAGAAATCTGTTAGACATCTGAGAAGGAAGCCACAAGCCCCTTTCCAAGCACTTGGTGTGGGAGGAATAGGATTCTAATCGTTGCTTTGGTTTCTAGTAAGGGGATTGGCTAAGGGCCAGAGAGAGCAGTGGCTGGGACAGCAGGAGGCCTGTGTTTGGTCCCGTCACCACCTGGTCACCTTCTCCCCACCTTCCCCCAGCCCCCAGGAGCACCAGGACCGTCCCCAGACTCACAGCTGGGGGTAGCCCCTGAGTGCTGAGGGTGTGTGTGACTCAAAAACCTCAGAATGAAAAGGGGGATTAAGTAGACCCTGCAGAGCAGTGCAGTCCCTTGCTTGAAACACGCTGTGTCTGCATGGAGATGCGTTTTAAGTGTCAAGTACACACTTGGAGCAGAAAACCTATTTTTCACACAGATTGCATTCCGAAATGATAGCGTTTGGGGCAGGCTGGTCCCGGAACCTGTCTCACCAAAACTGATTTCCCTCGTTTCTTTCTACTTTTTTAGCAGAGCTGCTGGAAAAGTGCATAGTGACAGATGCGACCATCACCGCTGTCCCTGTTTTCCTTTAGACAGCATTGCTTTGTCACGTGATAGATTGTAAAAGCAGACGGATGCCTGGGGTTGGTAGGAAACACGGTCACACAGCGAGACGAGCTTCTTTCTCCTGTGTGTGTGGGAAGATGTGGTCTGCTGAGGTCTGCAGACTCCCGTCAGGGACGCACGAAGCACACGACGCTGCAGTGCTGTTTGTCTTTTCCCGAGTTATCGGAGCACTTAGTAAAATAGAGTATTAAACGTGATTGAAAAAAAATCAGCCTGTATAATAACTACGTGCCATTCTCCTAAGCGCTGCCCCCACAGTGATCTGTTTGGAACTGATTGCTTTGCTGCGTGTCTTCGGGCACCGGTGGCTCTGTGAGTGTCCTGTGTACCAGGAAAACCTTGCTTCCCCGCCCCCCCCTCAAACTGTTAATTCAATAATTGTATTTTGTGCAGGACACAGTCACACAGTTACTGCTTTCTCTTTTGTTAGCAAGCCGTGACTACGTCTCTGTGAAATCCAGTTCTAAATCTGGCTTTCTGTTCATTGTTCCCAGCTTCCCAGTGGAGACCTCTGGGGTGGAGAGGTAGAACATGCTTTCCTGCTCGTGTGGCTGCAGCAAGGACAGTCTTGTGTCCCCGGGTTTCACAACATCAGTGGTCAAGTCTTCAAACTGATCTGAGAGAGGGAACACAATTGGCTGAAAGGACTGAAAGGTCCCCAGGACTCAGTTCACAAGGAAGTTTTTCCCCTGAGACTCTGGACAGGAGCACTGCTGATCAATGCTCCCGTTTCTTAGTGAACCGGGCGAGATATCTCTGGAGAAATAGCATGCGCCTGTTTTTTCGGTATTACCCCCCAGATCCTTCCCGTAGGCTCTGTGGAACTAAGCTTCCCTGAACAGCTGCATTTCTTTTTTTCTGGGGTGGAAGGGGACACATCCAGCGATACACAGGGGTTACTTTTGGCTCTGTATTTAGGAATTACCCCTGGTGGTGCTTGGGGGACCATATGGGATGCTGGGAATCGAACCCGGGGTGGCCATGCACAAGGCAAACGCCCTACCTGCTGTACCATTGCTCCGGCTCCAACATCCACATTTCTGTGCGAGGTTAAATAAGCCAGTACTTTCTAATGACTTCAAACATTTACTACAGTGTCTTTCTTTTTTTGGGGGGGGTGACGGGTGGGAGGCATTGGGGCTTAGTCCACACCCTGTGGTGCTCTGGATGGTCACTTGGGGACCATATGTGGTACCAGGGGTTTGAGGGGCTTTGAGGGGTTGGCAGGATGCCAGGCAACTGCCTTTATACCTGTGTCTTCTCCAGCTCAGTTGTTATGAATATAGCCCCATCTTGGCCAGTTTCGTGCATATGGCATGTTCACATTTGAAAATCTTTGGCATCAGACTTTTACAATTGAGGCTCTACCCCTTTGTGGGTAAATAATGTGCAGTGCATGTTTATCAGGAGGACTGCCCGTCTCCCTGCAGTGCTCAGGAGTCCCCCGGCCCAGGGGCCAATCTGCAGTGTCAGGCATCCAACCAGGCGCCTTACCTGCCTGTACTCCCTCTTCCGCCCTGGCACTGGCTCTCCGTGAGGGAGGGGCCAGCGTATTCCAAGTTCCTTTTTTCTCCATTTCACCTTCCAAGGAAAATTGGCCACTTTTGGGTGGCTTGCTGGGGACACTTTCCTTTTTTTGTAAAATCTTGCCCCGAATCATGATCCCTTTTCTGTATTTCTGACCCTTCACTGCAGGCCTGGAGTGGAAACGCCCACAGTCCCAGGAGTTGTAGAATTCCACCTTTAAGAGTGGAAATCAGGGCTGGAGTGATAGCCCAGCAGGTAGGGCATTTGCCTTGCACGCGGCCGACCCGGGTTCGATGCCCAGCATCCCATATGGTCCCCTGAGCACTGCCAGGAGTAATTCCTGAGTGCATAAGCCAGGAGTAACCCCTGTGCATCACCGGGGTGTGACCCAAAAAGCAAGAAAAAAAAAAGTGGAAATCTTGTCACTGGAAAGGTCGAAGCAGTTAGCTTACAAAAAAGTCTGTTTGGCTCCAAGGGTAGTTGAGGATGAAGTTTTGTCTGGCTGTAAATGCTCACATCAGGGGGTCACTAACTCATAGGCACAGCTGAGTGGCAGACTGTGGAAGAGAAAGGTGGGGGGTTGGCCCGGGCCAGGGCACAGGGACCCCGGCCAGGTGGCAACCAGGAGCAGGGGAGCTGGTAGCCAGACCCGCTGAGCCAGCTTTGGGTCTGATATGAACCGACCGTCTTGCCTTAGAAGTCAAGTTGGTATCATAAAGGCCTGATCCTCCGTTCTGACCTGAGTGGTGAAACACGGGGAGGAAGGCTGCCCAGGAATCGCTTACCAGCCCGTTAGGACATTTGTGGGCGTCTGTTTCCAAGTTGTCAGGACTCACGTTTCAGCTGTCTCTGCTTAAAAGGTCTCTGGGGGAGAGTCAGTTCAAGTCCTTTGCAAAGATGAACCCTCACCCCCCCACCCCCCCCCCCGCCAGCTGCCCTCCTCTCCTTTCTCTCTGGGTCTCTGTCTGGAGCTGTGCGATTCTTAGGACATCCTATGGCCAGGGCGGGTTTGCCCCCATGCCAGGAATGGCGGCCAGTAGCCATTTATGTCTCTGGAGAATCGGAGCCGAGCTTTTGCCTGGACTTAAATGGTTTGACATTTGGCCAGTGGTTACTATATTAGATAGTCTTGTTATAGGAATGGAAAACATTTTTATTTTTAGTTCCCCTGTCTTGATATTTTTCTCTTTAAGTTTGCATCCCAGAATATCCTGATGTCTGATTTTCTTTGTTGCCCTGAGCAAATATTGTCTGTTTCCGTGAAAACAATGGTAGGCACATGCGCACAGATGAAATAATGGTGCACGTTTTAGAAAAATCTCGGGAACTTTTAAAGTCTAATGAGGAAAATAGCGGGATTGATTGATTTAATAGTTTGAATTAAGTAGTACAGGGTAATATTTTTGTCTGACATTTTACTTTTTATTAAGAGGGTTACAGAAAAGGGGTGCAGCATATTTTTTTCTTTCTTTTTTTGAGATTTGAGTCTACCTGCCAAAGTCTGGGTCTCATCATGATTCCAAGCATGATTTCATTGTGATGCTTGAATTTTGTCTTAGCCCATTTACTGGATTGATCACTGTCGTCAGTTCATAAGACCAGTAACAAGCCATTTTTTTTTTTTTAAATACCGGCTGTTGAGATTAGTTATCTATTTTCAGTTCCATCACCTCGTTCCCGTGTGGAGCATGCATTGAATATGAATTTCCATTCGTTTGAACTTGACCACTGCACAGTCTCACTCTCTGGGAATGGTTTGGTTTGTGTTTTCACTCAGAATTGCCCTTTGCATGTGTTTTCAAAGTAGCCGTGCCGCTGACCTCACTGCATGCCCGCCCGTGCTGGGAAGTGCTTGGCCTGTGTTGCATGTTTTAAAAAAGTGATTTCAAGAATACATTTTATATAGCCTTTTCCATTTTTTGCTTTAATGAGGCCACTTTGTTTTGTAGGCATGTTGAGGTCTGTTTAGAGCAATGGAGGATAAGATGTCTTCATGTTAGTTGTGTGTTAGCTGCTTAAATAGCATTCGCGCTTCCCGTGACATTGTGCATGCCATGAAGTCACCTTAATGCATAACGTGGTCTAATTGTTAACTTTCATGTGGGATATAATACTCTAGATAACCTTTTCAAATTCCTTTTTGAGGATGGTAATATCCAAGGCAACGTTAATGTAACTGTTTAAAGACCTTCTCTATTGGAGTGGGAAACTGAGGTTAATCATTTCTTGCTCCTGACTCACAGGCAGTATGCCAGAAGGCTGTAGGTTAAGAAGTGTTTGTTTGTTTGTTTGTTTGTGGAGTTGTCCTATGGGCAGCCAAGAACAGACCTGTAAGTCAAGGGCCTGTGGTTTCCATCAGGCAGAGCCCCGGGACAGCCCTGGATTCTTGTGCACCAGGGGTCGGAGCTGTTCTGCCTTGGTATCTTGATTTGTTAAAAATCAAGATAAAACTGAGTGAATGTAGTGTCCAAGGTTATTCATTGTTATGGATAAAATATATAAAGTTATTTGTAATCAAGCCTGTGGGGCAACTTGTGACTTACTGAATTAAGTAATTGTAGTGGTTCTTTTTTTTTTTTTTTTCCAGGTCAGAAGAAGATTTTAAATGGTTGGTCCCTCTTAAAGTGATTAGATTCTGGGCCTTTGAATGAGCTTTTTCAGCTTTTGTAGATCATACTCAATTAGTTCATAGTTTTGCTTACTCAATTTTCCCAGATAAAACAATACTACAGTGGGAAACGGATTCTATTACAGTGGTTCTTAACGATTTGTAGTCACATAGTCCTTTGCTAAAAGCCATGGAAAGGTTTCATTAGAAAATGTAGATGTGTACAGATGCAAGCTTTGTTTAAGTACAATTTCAAGTAGTTTACAGAACTGTTTGCATCTCTCCTGAGCCTCTCCGGGACCTCTGGTTAGGGGGTCCTGGACTTTTATGCGTCTCATGCCCCAAGACAGTCAGCCAAGACTAGGCTCGTGGAAATGGAAGCCAGATTTTGGGGGCAAAGTCTGCAGAAATGACGCCAACAGTTCATTTTACAATTTCAGTCGATTCTAACCCTTGTAGTATTGTCTTATGATTTGGTGTTTTATTTGCCTGACTTCACATGGCTTTCGTATGGGATTTCTGTAGGATAACATAGAATAGTCTACTCTGGGCACTCTGGTGGTGGTCCTGGGAGCAGCACTTGCACACGTGAGCAATATCAGTTCAGTGTGAAATATTTTGAAAAAGGAAATGTGGGGTGGGAGGGGGCAAAGGCTATCTAATAGCCCAGGATTGTCTTTCGTATACCAGAGAAACAGCTTACGAAAAAGAGAAAAATATGTCAAAATACGAATGAATTCAAATGACACCACTAGAGTGTGCATTTTGGGAAGATGATTTTCAATTTCACTCTTCCCAAACACGCCTCCCTCCCTCCCTCCCTCCCTCCCTCCCTCCCTCCCTCCTTCCTTCCTTCCTTCCTTCCTTCCTTCCTTCCTTCCTTCCTTCCTTCCTTCCTTCCTTCCTTCCTTCCTTCCTTCTTTCCTCCCTCCCTCCCTCCCTCCCTCCCTCCCTTCCTTCCTCTCATCACCCCCCACCCCGCCCCTCCCTCCCCACCCCTGCTTCCATACATTCCCCTGCTGACCTAACTGAGCCAGGATTTCCTTGCCCTACAGGTTGGAAACGCAATTCATTGACTCCCCGAACAACTACTTTTCCATGCCCTGGCTGTGAACACGATGTGGATCTCGGCGAGCGGGGAATCAATGGTTTGTTTCGGAATTTCACTTTGGAGGCTATTGTTGAGCGTTATAGGCAGGCGGCCAGGGCAGCCACGGCTATTATGTGTGACCTTTGTAAACCTCCGCCCCAGGAGTCCACCAAGAGCTGTATGGACTGTAGCGCCAGCTACTGCAACGAGTGCTTCAAGATCTACCACCCCTGGGGCACCGTGAAAGCCCAACATGAGTATGTGGGACCCACCACCAATTTCAGGCCCAAGGTGAGCGGCGTCTCTGCCAAGCCGGCGTTTCCTCTTGGTGGCAGGAGAGGAAGTGGAAGGAGAAGTGTCCCCGGTCGAGAGCCTGATGCCAGAGGGGAATTGGAAGCCGGGCCAAGCGATGCCAAAGCCTTCCGAGAGATTCAGCCCTGCCCTCCCGAGCACTGGGGCTTGAATGTGTTGCTCAGGCCCTGTCTGAAAGATTTCACGGGGAAACAGGTCTTAATATATTTATTTCCTTTGAGTTGACCTGAGTTCTTTTAGGTGAACACAGGTAAAGACTAACGTTTTTCTTTTTTGCTTTTTGGGTCACACCCAGCAATGCACAGGGGTCACTCCTGGCTCATGCACTCAGGAATCACCCCTGGTGGTGCTCAGGGGACCATATGGGATGCTGGGATTTGAACCCGGGTTGGCCGAGTGCAAGGCAAACGCCCTACCCGCTATCACTAGTCTTGGGGCTGGAGTGTGCTATCACTCCAGCCCCAAGACTAACGTTTTTCTTGTAATAAAATATTGGGCACTCTCTCAAGGGAATTTAATTTTTTTGTTCTGGTTTTTGGTTCTGGACCACGCCCGGAAGTGCTCAGGGATCACTCCTGGTAGTGCTGGGGGCCATATGTGCTCAGCTCCGGGGGTGCCAGGTGCAAGGCAAACATCAGCCCCGCTGAACTATCTCTCCGGTCCCTGCAATTTCCTTTTTCACTTCTGTTTGTGTTTGGGCCTCACCTGGCAGTGCTCAGGGCTTACTCCTGACTCTGCACTCAGGGATCTCCTGCCAGGGCTAAGGGGACCCTGGGGGGTGCCAGAGGGATTGAATCCTGGTCAGCTGTATGCAGGCAAGCGCCCTGCCTGCTGTACTGTCACTCTAGCCTTAGGTCATAGATTTTTAAAAGTTTATGGCTTCAACTTGCTGTTTTAAAGTTTCCTTTAAGAATCGGTTAATACTCTTGCTTCATTAAAGAATCCCTTCTCCTTTTTTTGGGAGGGGGTCACACCCAGCGATGCACAGGGGTTACTCCTGGCTCATGCACTCAGGAATTACTCCTGGCGGTGCTCGGGGAACCATATGGGATGCTGGGAATCGAACCCGGGTTGGCCGCGTGCAAGGCAAACGCCCTCCCCGCTGTGCTATCGCTCCAGCCCCAAAGAACCCCTTCTCATTCAACGTGTTAAGCTTGAGTCTCATGAGTTAAGAATTTCGGGGCCACAGATGTAACCAGAGCAGTTGAGCACAGCCTTGCGTGTGTGGAGCCCTGGGGTCCGTCTGGCTCCACAGTTTTGAAGTGTGTGAGAAGTTAATGAAACTCTGAGTAAAAAATTTCGAGTCTAAATTAGTCTTACCTTATTCATAGATATAATGAGAGATTGTTCAGAGAGAACCAAATAAATATGAATAAATCTGAATGTGTCGCATTGAGAAAGGTGTCTGACAAGGCTAACCTGTAACCCTTTCTTCTAAGGAAACAGTTTTTGATCTTTTTTAGCGAATTATTTGTAACAAGCCATATACAATACATTATTCAGGGTCTACTTTAAGGACAGGCTTGAGGGTGGTTGGGAAAATTGGAAATGGTGGTGGAAGGTGCAATAGTGGTGGGATTGGTGTTGGAATATTATTTGTCACAGATCATCGTAAATAACTTCTTAAAAAATAAAATTAAAAAAAAGATGAATTTCAGCTTGGTAGTGTTAATAAAGTGGAATTATGGAAAACTCCTCTGGGAGCTATTCCTTATCCTATGTTTGCATTTTGACACTTTAACATGCTGAAGAATTAAAATCGTGCCCATTATTTTTAGATCTACACATTGTCACAAGGACTTTATATAGTAGAAATTATTTTTAATTTTTTTTTAAGGGGGCTGGAGCAATAGCACAGCAGGTAGGGCGTTTGCCTTGCACGCAGCCGACCCGGGTTCGATTCCCAGCATCCTATCTAGTCCCCCGAGCACCACCAGGAGTAATTCCTGAGTGCAGAGCCAGGAGTAACCCCTGTGCATTGCCGGGTGTGACACAAAAAGCAAAAAGAAAAAAAAAATTTGTTTTAAGTGTTTAAGCTATCAGATCAGTAGTTATTGCTGAAAATCCAATCTGTTGGATTCAGGACAACTTTTTGATATTATTAAAACACTATTTTAAAAGAAGCCTTTCAGGGTGCTGAAGCGATAGTATAGCAGGTAGGGCATTTGCCTTGCACTCGGCTGACCCGGGTTCGATGCCAAGCATCCCATATGGTCCCCTGAGCACCACCAGGAGTAATTCCTGAGTGCATGAGCCAGGAGTAACCCCTGTGCATCGCTGAGTGTGACCCAAAAAAGCACACAAAAAAAAACTTTCAAAGAAAAAAATTTGCATTACATATTAACTGTACCTGTGATGATAGTTTACCGAATAAATGAAAAGGTGGGAATTAAATCTGAATGAACGTAAGTCAGGTCAGTGTCTGAGCATTCATGAATGAAAGCAAATGCATCTGGATGCTCCATTATAAAAGTTCTGGCCTCAGAGACATCCCTTTTTTGGGAATCATGTGGGTCATCAATAAGAAACGCCTCAGGTGGCGGAGAATGGGCACTGGGGGAGGGATGGGCGCTAGATCATTGTATGACTGAAATGTAGATCATTGTATGACTGAAATGTAGATTATTGTATGACTGAAATGTAATCATGAATGTCTGTAGGTCTGTAACTAACGGTGATTCATTAAAAAAAAAAAGGGAAAATAGAAGTGCCTCAGGGCTGGAGTGATAGCACAGTGGATAGGGTGTTTGCCTTGTACACGGCTGACCTGGGTTCGATCCCCGGCATCCCAGACGGTCCCACGCATACCACCCGGAATAATTCCTGATTGCAGAGTCAGAAGTAATCCCTGAGCACTGCTGGGTGTGACCCAAAAAGCCAAGAAAGAAAAAAAAGAAGCGCTGCCTCGTTCAGGTGGTCCAAGGCTCACTTGGTAAAACCCACTTTAGTCTGACAGGAGTAAACTTTCTCTTCACCAAATTTAAGGCAATAGCAGCCTCATATGTGGTGGATGATTTGAATCCTCAAACCAGAAGGGCAGTGCTGATAGAATTTTTCCACGTGGTTTGATTTTATGTTTTGAGTCGTGTAAAAGGCTCTAGTGATTTCCTTTTAAATTTTTATCTTTCTAGGGGTTTGAGGTCATACCCACTGGTGCTCTGGGCTGGGTGTGAGGCGACTCCTGACTCTGTGCTCAGGAGTGAGCCCCGGGAGTGCTTGGGCGGTGGGTGCCGAGGTCAGCCGGAGGTGGGGCTGGCACCTTGGGACTCCCCATGGACTCCCCAAGCAGGTGTCTGTGTCTGGGGACCTTCTCGGTGGTGGCCTCCCTGTAGTCACACCTTGATCTTTCTTTCTTCCCTAGATCTTAATGTGCCCTGAGCACGAGACGGAACGAATTAACATGTACTGTGAGTTGTGCAGGAGGCCCGTGTGTCACCTCTGCAAGCTGGGCGGTAACCACTCCAACCACCGCGTCACCAGCATGAGCAGTGCCTACAAAACCCTCAAGGTAGGGCTGCGGGGTGGTCAGCGCCTTCCTGCCTTGTGGCTTCCTGATACACCCTCACTCGCTGAGCGGCCTGAGGGAGGAGCTGAGTTACAGTGTCGCTCGCCCCCGAGGGTTTCCCTGCAGGGCATTCTTGTACTGATGAGGAAGGAGGTGTGGACGGGGTCATGACACACCTACACATCAGTAGGTCCAGGGCCAGCTGATGTGGAGGGGTGGAGGCGGAAGGCCAGGCTTTTGCAGGACAGTTGCTGTTTTTAAGATCATCTGTTGCTGGCCTGTGGAGTTTGTGTGAGCTTCTTGTTGTGGTGGGACCTTTATCACCTTCAGCGAAGGGACTTCTGTGCCTCAGCCCTACCCGTCGCCCCTTGAATCATCTGCGGGATGATTCATGCTCCTCTGAGGCCCATGACATCGCAGAACACCGACCACGGCCCTTGCCACTGTCACCCAGTCAAATGGTTTTCCTGCAGTCCACACGCCAGGTGGCAAGAAGACCACATCAGACATAAAACACAGAGTACACCCCCCACCTCCACACACCAAAAGTGCAGAGTACGAAAGGTGTGCACTTTTGAGCAGAGATGCAAAGGAATTCAGAGCCAGAGCTGCGCGTATGTATTGCTCACGTAAAACTGAAACAAAAGTTGACTCGCAGATTTAATCATCTGCAAGAAACCAGCTAGTAACATCATGTTTTTAATTTTGGGGCACATTCAGTGGTGCCCAGGGCTACCGCCTGGCTCAGTGGCGCAGGCTCGGAACCATGTATGGTGGCGGATCTAACCAGGCATCTGCCCTGATACTGTCTCTCCAGCCCAACAAAATGCTTTTATTTCTTTTGGGTTTTGTTTTGTTTCCTTTTTTTTTTTCTTTAAATAATATTCTGAAGATGAGTTCATCCATAAATCGGCCACCCATGGGGCCGGAGCGATAGCACAGCGGGTAGGGCGTTTGCCTTGCACGCGGCCGACCCGGGTTCGATCCCCGGCATCCCATATGGTCCCCCAAGCACCGCCAGGAGTAATTCCTGAGTGTAAAGCCAGGAGTAACCCCTGAGCATCTCTGGGTTGTGACCCCCCCCAAAAAAAAGCATAAATCAGCCACCCATTTTAATTTTTGTCTTCTTTTTAAGTTAATAATATGTATCTGCATTGTTTCGGCTCTGTGTCTCCTCTGCATCTTTGCACAAATGAGCATAACTCTTGTACTTGGCACTTTTTTGGGGGGTGTGTGTGTGTGTAGCGTTTTGTGTCTTCTCTCCACATGGAGTGTGTGGATTGCAGGAAAACTTTTGTAGTGGGTTATAGGGGCAAGCGCTATCGTTGATGTTCTGCGATGTCATGGGCCCCAGAGGAGAATGAATGTTTCGGCGTTAAAGCACTTATTCAGGGGCTGGGGCGATGGTCCAGCGGGTAAGGCCTTGGCTTTGCACCTGGCTGACCCAGGTTTGATCCCTGGTCTCTCCAATGGCCCCCCCAGCCCTGCCGGGAGTGATCCCTGAGCACAGAGCTAGGAGTGAGCCCTGAGCACTGCTTTGGGTGTGGCCCCAAAGCCAAAACAAAACAAAAAACTGAACAATACCAATTCAGCCAGGCCTGTGCTAACTTCTCTTTCTGTGTCCCAACAGGAGAAACTGTCGAAGGATATTAACTACCTTCTTGGAAAAGAGAGCCAGGTGAAGAGTCAAATTTCTGAGCTGAACTTGTTGATGAAAGAAACGGAGGTGAGTGAGACAGGGGTTGTGTCTGTCTTACCTGTCTTGATTGTCATGTAGTCATTCTTCAAACCCCAAAGGTATGAGACGAGCTGGGAGTGAGGTTTATGTTAGAGTCACCTTTCCCGGGAAATGAAAGCTGCCAGCCCTTCATCACTGTGGCCGTGCATCTGGCCTCCGGTGGCTTGTGAAGTCAGCAGGGTGAACTTGGAAATTGTTTTGTATGCTGGCAAGACCAGGTTTGCGTCAGCGTTCAGGATCGAAGTCTGTTCACCAGGAGACACGTATTTCAGCCTTCACAGGCCCTGGTGAGAGCAAAGCTGGCCACTAGCCACAATGAAATATTAGAGGTGACAAATAGCTGCAGTCGTAGGAGACAGTGTAGGGAAATCTTGCAGCAGTGCAGAGGAGCAATCCAGCTGCAGTTCCACTCACAGATGCCACCACAGAAACAGGGAAACGGGGCCTAGGGAGGCTCAGGGGAGTTACTGAACCAAGGAGGGGTGAGGTCACTTCTGTGATGTGGCTTTGACACATGTGTTGGCAAAGATTCCTCTGTATGCTTATATATCCGTGCTGCAGATGGACAGTGCTCGAGACATCTCGTTAGAGAGTGGGGGACAAGGTCCTTTCAGAGTTCCAAGCCTGAGTGTGCGCACAGGCACGCAAGATTGAACGGGGACTCATAGACCCAGCACTTCACCTGCTGGGCCCCCAACCTCGAATGTTTGGTTGGTTTTTATTTGGGGGCCACACCTGCTGGTTTTTGGGGCTCACTCCTACTGGGAGCCATATGTGGTGCCAGGGATCGAACCCAGGTCAGCCGTGTGCAAGGCAAATGATGTACCCGCTGTGTTATCGCTCCAGTCCCAAATTCCAGAGTTTTTGAATGGACATGGTTATTTCTTTATTATTAAATAACCACGAGATAGAGCATTACAAAGCTGTTCATGATTGATTTCAGTCAACTTTCCAACACCCATCCCTTCACTAGTGTCATTTCCCAGAACAAGTGTCCTAGTTTCCCTCCCACCCCTTAAAGCCACGACCAACCCCTGCCTGCCTCTATGGCAGGCACCCCCCCTCTCCATTTTATTTTCAAAAAGTAATTCACAATAGTTCATTACAGATAATATTCAAACACCCACCCCACCAGTGAGCATCTTCTCACCACCATAAGAGGGAAGTGTGTGAAAGTTGTTGTATTTCACCCTGGAGCCATTTAAGTCCATATATAAGAGAAAACAAGCAAGCATGTTAAAACCAAACAAATGTGTGCTACTGTAGGTACATCAGTGGTTAGAGTATAAGAGGTTGTGCGGCCGCAAATGCGGCCATGCACTCCAGGAAATACTGCATCACTCTTTTCTGGGAGTTTTAATTTATAGTCTCTGGATCTTGGCTGTTGATGAGATTACATGGTGCTGGGGGCAGTTTATGGGTGTGACTGCCAAACTACTGGAAAATTGGGAGCTGGCAGGGAGGAGGCCCAGTCCCAATCTGAGTAGGCTTGGAGATCTTAGCCACGGGTCCCGCTTACCTGGGTTCCTCTGCCAGTTCCTTCATGAGTGAGGCTCATCCAAGCGTGTGGAGAGTGGCCCTCTTTTTCTCTCTTTCTCTCTCTCTCTCTCTCCCCCCCCCCTTTGGGGCATTATGGTTTGCAATACAAATGCTGAAAAGTTATCATGTATATCCCTTTACCTACTTTCAACACTCAGTTCTTGCCCAGAGTGACCATTTCCAACTAGTATTGTCATAATGGATCCTCCTCTAAATTCCCTCCATCTCTCACATCCTTGTGTTTATTCCCGACATTGGCCAGCTCCCCTGGCCCGTTTACCCTGGCCTTGGATATTAGCTAAATGGACTCTGGTACCTTTGATTATTGAGGTTCGGAAGCAGAGAGAAGGCCATGTGCAGATTTCCTCTTACTCTGTGTTAGCCCCGTGGACCATGTCACCTGTGCAGGTTTGGGGTCTCTTGAGTGCTCTGTTCTTTCAAACTCTAACTGATCTCTGATTCATTGAACAAGCACTACAGACAGGACCAGTCTATGACAAAGTACAGGCATATCTGTATGTTTGGTGACTATTCATGGACTGGAATGACAGTATGGTGGGCATTTTACATATCTTTTTTAATCATCGAACAAAACCTCAGTGGTTTCTCTGGATCCTAGTTTTCAGAAGTTGAACCTTAGGCTAAGTAATATATGTAGGTCACACAGGAATCCATTACAGTTTGCTTAGGTTAATTTGAACAGAAGACATTTAAATCTTTGTGTCTAACTTAAAGGCTAGAATTGTTCAGATTTTTTTATAGCACTAGTTTAACTTTTTAAAAGAAATTAGAATAAGGGTGGAAAGCATCAAAATATTCTGGATAAAAAATAAATTAAGAAATTTATAATCATTTGCCTATGTCTCTGATTAAGTCAGTTCATTTTTTGCTATCATTTCCTTAGTGTACACATAAAGTTTGTTTTCTTTTTTTGCATGTGAGTTGTTTACATGAAGTTTGTTTTCTTTTTTTGCATGTGAGTTGTTTTGGGGGGAGTGTCAAACCTGGTCGTGCTCAGGGCTTCCTCCTGGCTCTGCACTCAGGGATCACTCCTGGTCGGGTCAGGGGACCCTGTGGGGTGCCTGGAATAGAACCTGGGCTGGGTCCATGCCCGGCGAGCACCCTGTCTGCTGTCCATCCCTTCAGCCTGAAGTGTTTTGGTTCCTTTGTCGATTGGATACATTATTTATTGGAGAGAATAAGCTTACAGAAATTAAAGTATTCTGAAATCGCCAAGGATGCCTTGTAAAAAGTTGTTCATCATTCCTTGCGATGTGAGGCCAAGTCACAGCTCTGCAAGTTTTTTTAAAAAGTCATAAAAAAGTGGTTTTCTTCCCAGTATCTGAGCTGGTTCTGTGGAATTGCGGTTCTGTGCCTGTCTGCGCGTGAAAGACAGTGTAGACGTTCGCTGCTGAGGCCGTGCTCTGTTTCCTCACAGTGTAACGGGGAGCGAGCTAAGGAGGAAGCCGTCGCGCAGTTCACGAAGCTCCACGGGCTTCTGGAGGAGAGGAAATCATCTGTCTTGAGAGCGATCGACGCGTCTAAGAAACTGAGACTAGACAAATTCCAGACTCAAGTGGAAGAATATCAGGGGCTTCTCGAGAACAGCGGGCTGGTGGGCTATGCCCAGGAAGTGCTGGAGGAGACAGACCACTCTTGTTTTGTCCAGACAGCAAAACAGCTCCACCACAGGTATTGCGAGCAGGTCCCCTAACACCCGCTGCGGGTGTGTGGTTCATGCCGGGGCATGTGGTCCCGTCATTCTCTCTCACCTTCGTCCCTCCAGCTCCTGTAGGGGTGGCATTTTCTTATGTTCCTCTCATTGCAGCTCTTTATTTTTATTTTTATTTATTTTTCCTTTTTGGGTCACACCTGGCGATGCACAGGGGTTACTCCTGGCTCTGCACTCAGGAATTACTCCTGGCGGTGCTCAGGGGACCATATGGGATGCTGGGAATCGAACCTGGGTCGGCTGCGTGCAAGGCAAACGCCCTACCCGCTGTGCTATTGCTCCAGCCCCTCACTGCAGCTCTTTAGCCCGATTTGGCTTTTTATTTTTGGTTCTTTTTTGGGGGAAAGGAGTGGTCACACTGGCAATGCTCAGGAATTACTCCTGGCTCTGCACTCAGGAATTACTCCTGGCTCTGCACTCAGGAATTACTACTGGTGGTGCTCGGGGGACCATAGGGGATGCTGGGGATCAAACCTAGATTGGGCACATGCAAGGCAAACACACTACCTGCTGTGCTATTGCTCTGGCCCCTTATTTGGCTTTTTAAATCCTTTTTTTCTTGTTTTGGAGGCCACACCTGGTGGTGCTCAGGGCTTACTCCTGGCTCTCTGCTCAGAGATCACTCCTGGTAGTTCTTGGGGGACCATAGTGGGTGCTGGGGGTTGAACCTGGGATGGCTGCCCGCCCCGCTGTACTGTCGCTCCGGTCCCTAGTATCCTTCTTCCTTAAACTGTATCTGTCTGCAGGATACAGAAGGCCACAGAGTCTTTGAAGAGCTTCCGGCCGGCTGCTCAGACTTCGTTTGAAGACTATGTTGTTAACATATCGAAGCAAACGGAGCTGCTGGGAGAACTGTCCTTCTTCTCCAGCGGTAAGTCGTCCTCGGGACGTGACCCCGCGCTGTTGGTCTGGTCCGGACACGGATTCCCTTCAGGGGCATCTTCCAGAGCATCCACCTCGGGGGGCCCAGAGTCGTGTGCCTGGACCCGTCATCCATCTCCGTGTCATGGGGGAGGAGGATTCCCCCCCCCTCGGTCGGGGTGCAGGTCTGGGAGTGCCCCGGGGTGAGTTCGAGCTTGTGCCCCTCACCAGAGGGGGCGTGCAAGACATAGCGCAGCCCCTAGCCCGGGCTCTGGCTCAGGCTGCTTCTGGCTCCAGCCCCCTCCGGCAAGGGTCAACGGTGACTCTGCAAACTGCCCTCTGAGTCCAGCTGGACTCAGTCAAGGACATTCGGCCAACCAAAGCCGACGGGGATTACCGTCACCCCATTTTTTTTTTTTTTGCTTTTTTAATTTTTCATCACACCCAGCAAAGCACAGTGGTCACTCCTGGCTCTGCACTCAGGAATTACTCCTGGCAGTGCTCAGGGGACCATATGGGATGCTGGGAATCGAACCTGGGTCAGCTGCGTGCATGGGCCCTACCCGCTGTGCTATCACTCCAGCCCAGATTTCTTTTTGAATCGGCGCACACAGCTCCTTCAGGTACAGCCCGCGCCAGCCTCCTGTTGGCACGTGCAGGGTGACCCTGGGAGGAAGTGGTCCTCCTGCTGTTGTCCTAGAAGGCACGCTGAGACTGGCCTTTTTACAAAAACACCCAAGCAGTTTCCTTCTGAGTCAGGTTCCTCCTTCCCCCTGAACGGTCCCTGGGGAGGAGAGGCTGGAGGTGGACAGAGCTGGCAGGAGGGGACGGCAGAGGCGGGGGCTTCCCCCAGCCTCCGGCTGATGCCGCTCTCGTTCCTTTCCCCAAAATTCACATTAAAATGATACGTTTCATACCTATAACCATATCTAGTATATTCTAATATATGTGACCTCCTTTTCTCTGTTATTCTGCCATTGCTCAGGTAGGGACTTGCACCCACAATGCCGGGGACTGAGCTGGCGTCGGCCATGGGTGAGGCAGCACCTTGACCCCTGTACTCTCTCTCTGGCCCTGGCGTGCGTTTGGCGTGACTCTCAGGTTTCCTGGTGGCACCGGGCCAGTCAGGTGTTACAGACTCATGCAGACGTTGTTACTGTGTTACACGTGGGGATAAGGAGAGAGACACTGAGCTTCCGTTTTCTGTTCTTCCTGATCTGAAGTGTGTGTGTGTGTGTGCGTGTGTGCGTGCGCGCGCTTCTGTAACCTGTGTAGCCTATTTCAGTGGACAGGATTATGATACGCACAAAGGCTTAGCTGATATTATAACAGCATCTCCAATAGAAAAAAAGAAAACGGGTTTCTGGAAATAAAGTTAAATGGTGATGCAGCCACATAGCAAAATATGCTACCAGGGGAGAAATAATGGCAGGGTCTCAGCAGAATTCGTGCAATAATTATCGTTTGAGTTCCTTAACTTGGAGTTTTTCTGTTTTCTTTCTTAAAAAGGTTAAGTATCATGTTTATACTAAGAAAACCTCATTTACATTGCCTGGCAACTCTGGAAGACAAATGAAAATTAATAGCTTTAATGCTTCATTGGAGTTTGTTTTACTTATCGAACTTAGAATTAAAAATACTAGGGGCAAGAAAGGGCTGGAGCCATAGTACAGTGGGGAGGGCTTTTGCCTTGTACGCAGTTCAATCCCCTGTATCCCATATGGTACTGCCAGGAGTAATTCCTGAGTGCAGAGCCAGGAGTAACCCCTGAGCATTGCTGGGTATAACCCAAAAAGGAAAAAAAGAGAGGGAGTGTGGGATAACACTGGGTTTGTCCTTTCAGCCTTGCCACAGGGAACTTAGTTTACTTTAGAGCAATGGCCTTTCTGTATGGACACAGGAAGACATTTAATATTATGCTTTGTAACTTGGGAGCTGATTGACTCCAATAACATTTACTCCTGGGCATCTGCTTTCTCAACTGAGTTGCCCTTAGTTCCTGGCACCCCAAAAGCAGGGTCCCAACAAGGGACAGAATGGACCCTGGGCAAGCTGTGAGCTACCTTGGCATCGAAATGGGCCAGGCCAAAGCGCCACACACTCAACTATAAGTTGAGAGCATGGTCATAGACAAATGCTGTCATGATCCAAAGGACCCTGCTGGGGTTAGGAAGACTAACCTGGCCTGAGGTCTGGAATATAGTGAATGTCCTCAGGAAGAACCAAACTTTAAGTCTGGTTCTTCTTACTTTATAAGACAAGTTATTGCCACTGCCACAGTCTATTTCACTTCTCTCTTACTGTGCTCATACAGAATGACATTGCTATAAATATTTGAAGTAGATTTACTACAACTATTTAAGTGGATTACTAGCTTAGAAGGAAGAAAGCAACATACCCTGACACACCCTTGTTTGGACCCCACCCTTGAGCAGATCTCCTAGTAATCTGGAATAATCTCTTTAGATAGAGATTTTTGTTAATCTCCTGGAGAAATGGTCTTACCCTTCTTTGTTGATTTGTTAATATTCAACCCACCTTTGTGTCACCACCCTATGTGAGGTCTGTATAAACTAAGACTGTGGGAGACAGCAGAGACAGAATAGGAGACAGCAGAGACAGAAGAAAAGGCAGCAGGACACAGACAGAGGAAGACACACAGAAAGACAGAGGCAAGACAGAAGCAGCAGGACACAGAAGAAGATACAGCAAGGAGAGGACTGAGGCAAGACACAGAAGCAGAGGTAAAACGGAAGCAAGGAAGAGACGGAAGCAAGAGAGAAGACACAGAAGCAGAGACAGAGAGAGGTCGGAAGAGACCAGAGGAGAGACTACAGAGACAGAGACAGAGAGACAGACAGAAGAGAGCACAGTGGCACACACAGAAGCAGAGCACAAGGAGGAGCCATCCTGATTCGTCCATACACAGCGGCTCGAGAACACGGACCTGTGAGCGGTGCGCTCGAGAGAGAACCACCCCGAGAGCCCGAGAACAACAACACAACACAACACACATCGCATCTCCCCCTCCCACAGCGCGTGCCTTTGTAATTTTTTACAAGGGAGAGAGAAGGGAGGGAGGGAGGGAGCAGAAGAGAGGGGAAGAGAGAGGAAGACAGAGAAAGAGGGAGGGAGAGAGCCCGGAAGGGAGAGGGAGAGAGAGGAGAGAGAAGAGAGTGCAGAGGACACTTGCCTGGCATGTGACCAACCCAGTTCAATCCCTGTCACCACACAGGTCCCCACAAGCACTTCTCGGTGTCACTCCTGAGCAGAGCCAGGAACAGCCCTTGAGAACTGTTAGGTTTCACCCCAACCTGCCTCCCCTGACCCCTTCTGCCCAAATACTTACTCAAATAAGTTTGTTCATCGCATAAATGAATGATTTCCAAGTCCAGTAGATAGACATCGAAGTCAGCGTAGGGGCTGGAGAGAGAGTGCGGTGGTGGGGCCCTTGCCTTTCACACCCGACCCGGGTTCAATACCCGGTACCTTCTGGTCCCCTGAGCCCTGCCAGTAGTGAGCCCTGAGCGTAGCCAGGGGTGGCTCAAGACAAAAAAACCACTCTCACTGCCGCAGAGTGGAGCCGAGGCCACCAGATCACGGAGCCCGGTGACTGGGCGGACTGGGCCTGTGGTCGCTCTGCGGGCCGTTCCACGGCGGGTGCTTTTCTGTCAGGGCCAGCTGTGTTCCATGGCAGGAAACCAGTGGCAGAGCTCCCACTATTTACAGTGGATTTTGGATAAACAGGATCTGTTGAAGGAACCCCAAAAGGATGTAAAACTTCTCTCGGAGGAAGAATATTGGAAATTACAAATAATTTTTACAAATGTTATCCAGGCATTAGGTGTCACTGTCACTGTCACTGTCATCCCATTGTTCATCGATTTGCTCGAGTGGGCACCAGTAATGTCTCCATTGTGAGACTTGTTTGTTATTGTTTTTGGCATGTTGAATACGCCATGCATAGCTTGCCAGGCTCTGCCGTTTAGGCGGGATACTCTCGGTAGTTTGCCGGGCTCTCTGAGAGGGGCAGAGGAATCGAACCCGGGTTGGCCGGTGCAAGGCAAATGCCCTACCGATGTGCTATCGCTCCAGCCCAGGGAGTAGGTGAACATCTTAAATTAAGACAAGTTATTGCCTCTGCCGCAGTCCATTTCAAGAGATTCTGTGCCAGGTATGCTCTGAAAAGCATAGATCCTGTGTTAATGGCTCCTACATGTGTGTTTCTAGCATCCGAAGTTGAGGAATTTGGAGTAGTCTCAAATACAAGACTGACTGCTGCTGCTGCTTCTGTATTAAAGACTAGATTTTCGTACGCCTTTCCCAAGGAATTCCCTTCTAGGATGAACCATATGCTGGAATGTGAATTCTGTCTTTTAGAACTAATGGATTGCTGCTTGATAGGGCATCATCCTTACAGACCTTTGCTCCAGCATGCGCAGGACATGGGCCCAGAGGACACGTTGCTTCCCCTTGCATGGAGGATAGTGAATAATACCTACGGGGCGGATCTTTGCCTCCCGCATCTTCCCTTCATGATAGCTTTAGCTTGCCTACATGTGGCCTGTGTTGTACAGCAGAAAGATGCCAGGAAGTGGTTTGCTGAGCTTTCTGTGGCTATGGAGAAGATTTTGGAAATAATCAGGGTTGTTTTAAAACTATATGAACAGTGGAAGAATTTCGATGAGAGAAAAGAGATGGCAACTATTCTTAGTAGGATGCCCGAACCAAAACCTCCTCCAAGCAGTGAAGGAGATCAGGGGCTAAATGGAAGTCAGAACTCCACCTACAGCCAATCTTAAAACATTCCGAAGAATTTCATAGTGGACCAGTTGGAAATAAACCCATTGGACAGATCTCAATGATGTCTACAATGGAACACAAACTAAAATGAATATCTTGTTTCTGACAAGTATATCAGGAGGTGATCTTATTTTTGCAAAATAAGATTTCCTTATCCAATTTGATTCTAGTACATAATTGATTAAAGTCTCTTAATTATAAAAGCTTGAAAAGGTTCAAAGGGGATCTGTAGATAGAAAGGCATAGACAGGTTGTGAATAGTATAATTATTTTAGTTTGGATAATAAAAAATTTAGCTCTTTTTTAAGCCAGGAAATAATTTGTTGAAAATTCTCTTTGGTCACTGAAGGGACTAGAAAGGACATTAAGGCATCAAGTATATGAAGAGTTTTTTTTTTACCTCCCTTTTAAGTTTGAAATTATATTTAAGGGATCAAATCTCAGCAAAATCATAGTATATTTGGGTAATGGCATTAATAACTTCAGGGAAATTCATCAAGTATCTATTGATTTTAAGATGTATTTTATTCAGTTCTTTTGGTATCTTGCCATGGAAAATATTAGCTCAGCCTAGCAGAAAAGTGCAGTGTATATAGCATACTTTGACATTTTAATTCCATAACCGTTTTTGATATGCTGGGAAATTTTTTTTTAATTCTCTTTAAAGTTATTTGCGATTAATTCATGGTTAACCAGGCATTTTGAAAGTTAATTGGATAAAACACCATAATAAAATTAAAATTTGGCAACATTTTACTTCTACTGTGAAAAGTTTTTATATTTTATTTTTGTCTTACTATGGATTTACAAATTACTCTAGATATCCTGAGCAAGGAACACAATCAGGTTTCAGGTCAGTTTGATACTGGCTATTCTTTTTTTTTTTTTCTTTTTGGGTTATACCCGGCGATGCACAGGGTTTACTCCTGGTTCTACACTCAGGAATTACCCCTGGCCGTGCTCAGGGGACCATATGGGATGCTGGGATTCGAACCCGGGTCGGCTGCGTGCAAGGCAAACGCCCTACCCGCTGTGCTATCGCTCCAGCCCCAATACTGGCTATTCTTAATTCTCATTTATGCATGTAGGATTTAAGACAATGTTATATTGATGGGATTGCTATCTGTGGAACTTAATAAATTAATCATTTTCTTCAGACTTGAAGGAGAGTGATAACTAAAATTTGGAGTCATTGGATATTGCCTGAAGGGTTATAGTTTTTTTTTTTTAATTTATTTATTTTTAATTAGAGAATCACCGTGAGGGTACAGTTACAGATTTATACACTTTTGTGCTTATACTTCCCTCATACAAAGTTTGGGAACCCATCCCTTCACCAGTGCCCATTCTCCACCACCCGTAAACCCAGTGTCCCTCCCACCCTCCCCAATCCCATCTCCCCCCCACCCCACCCTGCCACTGTGGCAGGGCATTCCCTTCTGTTCTCTCTCTCTAATTAGCTGTTGTGGTTTGCAATAAAGGTGTTGAGTGGCCGCTGTGCTCAGTCTCTAGCCCTCATTCAGCCCGCAACTCGAAGGGTTATAGTTTTTTAATAAATCATTTGTGAACACTGAATTATTAAATGTTGACTTCCTAGTATAAAACTTAAAGAATAAAAGTAAGTTCTCCAGCTGTTAAAACAAAACAAAACAAAAAAACAAAAAAAAACAAAAAAAACAGGAGCTGGAGCGATAGCACAGTGGGCAGCGCATTTGCCTTTCACAGGGCCGACCCGGGTTCAATTCTCAGCAATCCCATATGGTCCCTCGAGCACCACCATGAGGAGCTCCTGAGTGCAGAGCCAGGACTAACTCCTGAGCACTGCTGGGTGTGACCCAAGAGAGCTAAAAAAGAAAAAAAAAAAAGAAAGGAACTGTCACCATATGGCTAATAGTTAACCTTGTTTTTAAGAATCGGTGATGAGGGGCTGGAGTGATGCTAGTACTCCAGCCCCTTATGCGGAGTATAACTGTATGCGGTTAGGGAGCTTACTTGCGTGAAGCCAACCCAGATTCGATTCCTGGCCCCCCATACGGCCCCCTGAGCACTGCCAGGAGTGATCGCTGAGTGCAAAGCCGGGGGTAAGCCCTGAGCATTGCAGGGTGTGGCCCCCAAACCAAACCAAACCAAACTCCCAGCAGAGTGACTGTAAGTGCTGAAAGCCCTGTGTCTGTGTGTCTGTATGTGCCTGTGTGCGCCTGTGTGCGCCTCTGTGTCTGTGTGTCTTCATCTTTTATATTACAAATGCATTTATGCTTAATAAAGGTTTATTTTCTTTTTCGGGGGAGGGGGCATGAGGGGTTTGGGTCACACCTGGCAGGACTCAGGGGTGTCTCCTGGCTCTGTGCTCAGGACCCACTCTTGCTGTGACTTGGGGGACCATATGTGGTGCCAGGCATCAAACCCAGGTCAACAAAGTGTACGGCAAGCCCCTTGCTTCTAAACAGAATATTCGCTTTCCAAGCCCCTCCCCTGATCTCCCACCCCCCTTTTTTAAAACTCTGTTGTAGTAAGAACATTAAGAGGTTTAACTTCCTTTTTTCCCTCTCCTGTTTTTGCTCCTGGGATCTAACTGGACCTCAGTGGGTGAGGCCCGAGCCTCCCCCCCCACTCCTGCCCCTCCATGTCCCACTCAAGTGCTCTGGGATTGCAGGTCTCCAGAGACGCCTCCTGCTCCGCTGACCTTTGATTGCTGTTGATGGATACCCCCACCCCCGACACAGCCAGCCCCTGGCACCCCCTGTTGGAGGGGCTGCGTCTAAGCAGACTCACGGGACGAGCCTGGTTCTGTGCCTGATTCTCACCACTTACCATCGTAGCCTCCGTGTTCACCTGCATTGTGGCATATGACAGGATTGCTTTTTTAATTCCTACAGGATAAAACAATAATAGGAAATTCCTGGGCACAGTGGCCACTGTCAGGTATTGTTAGAGCGTCATTTTTTTAGATCGAGAACAGATTGAGGCTCTGAAGTAGTACTATTTAATTTAATTAATTAATTGATTGATTTCGGGGCTTTTTGGGCCACACCCGGCGATGGACAGGGGTTACTCCTGGCTCTGCGCTCAGGAATCACTCCTGGCGGTGCTTGGGAGACCCTATGGGATGCTGGGGATCGAACCCAGGTCGGCCATGTGCAAAGCAAACACCCTACCCGCTGTGCTATCACTCCAGCCCCGGGTAGTAGTAGTTTCTCTTCTTTTTTTTTTTTTTAGTTTTAATAATTTTAATGTAACAATCAAGATAGTATTTCCACACATTAACAATATATGTTAGTGAGATAGTCTGCTTATATTTAGTCTTCAGAATCTGGCCCTTATTTTCCTCCTACAGTCTCTCTGAACTTGAACCAGGCACATTTTCAAGTGTTCAATAACTGCGTGTGGCTGGTGAAATCTCAATAACTAGCATAATAACTAGCATACATGATTCAAAGTCAACAGATCACTGAATGCGCCATCCCTTCCCACTTCAGTGCCAATCTGCTGCTCTTCTTTCCTGCCATGTGGCCTGATTCTGTGACTCTACCAACTTTCTCAGTGTTTGAGACAGCCTCGACCAATTGATCAGGCAGTTGGCATTGTAGCACTGTCATCCTGTTGTTCATGGATTTGCTCGAGTGGGCGCCAGTATCGTCCCCATTGTGAGACTTGTTACTGTTTTAGTATTTTCACATTGCTTTCCGTTTGCGGATTGTTCCCGCAGGCATAGATGTGCCCGAGATCAACGAGGAGCGGAGCAAAGTGTACAACAGTGCTCTGATCAGCTGGGACCACCAGGAGAAGGAGAAGGCGGACAACTATGTCCTCGAGTACCGCAAGGTCACCAGAGATGACGAAATGCTGTCCTGGAATGAGGTCGAAGTGCTGGGCACCAGCAAGGTCATCTCGGACCTGGAGAACAACTGCCTCTATGCCTTCCGGGTCCGCGCCTACAAGGGCTCCATCTGCAGCCCCAACAGCCGGGAGCTGCTTCTCCACACGCCCCCCGCGCCAGGTACCGTGGACGTGGGAATTGCATTCTGTGTTTTCATTTTTAAAAACTTTTTTTTATTTTTTTGCTTTTTGGGTCACACCCGGCGATGCCCAGGGGTCACTCCTGGCTCATGCACTCAGGAATTACTCCTGGCGGTGCTCAGGGGACCATATGGGATGCTGGGATTCGAACTCGGGTCGGCCGCGTGCAAGGCAAACGCCCTACCTGCTGTGCTATCACTCCAGCCCCCCCCAAAAAAACCATTTTTTTCTTAAAAAAATCAGTGATTTGCAAAATAGTACCGCAGGGAGGGCGTTTGCCGTGCACACCTTGGGTTTGATCCCCGGCATCCCGTCGGGGCCCCCAAGCACCCCCAGGAGTAACTGCTGAGTGCAGAGCCAGGAGGAACTCCTGAGCATCGCTGGGTGTGACCCAAACAAAAAGCCAGCCCGAAACCAAGAAACCAAGGTACTGATAGTCGAGTGATTGACACCACTCCCGCCACCAGAGTCAGTTTCCCTCCGCCCTGTTCCCAGAGTTCCTCCCCCCCCCAGCCCCCAGCCCAGTCCGCTGGCCCCTGGTCAGGCCGTGACTCCGGGGTGGCGGCCTAGATCTCGTGCTGTTAGTGTTGCTGAGTCTGCTCTGATCGCTGGCTCTCCCCTCGCCCATGTCACTGGCATCACTGTGGCCCTGGTGCCTGCTCGCCCGGGACTGCTCCAGCTCTTGACACGGGGAGTTTGAAAGCCATAAAATCAGGCCTGTTGGGGAAAAGAGGAAGTTCCCCCCCCCCGCCCCTCTGGGTTCTTAGTGGGCTGGTTAAATACCCAACAGATGCAGGCAGGAAGGAACAAAGGCGCTGCCTGTGGAAACTCCACAGAAAAGAGGATTTTTCTCTTCTCAGTTGGCCAGTGAGACCAAATGGGAGGAATCGGGATCTGGGGATCTGGGGTTTAAGGAGAGTGAAGGGGATCCACATGGGGGGGACTCATACGCCAAGGTCATAGGTCACATGTGTTGTAGCTTCTCCCTCCCTCCCTCCCTCCCTCCCTTCTTCCTTCCCTCCCTCCCTCCCTCCCTCCCTCCCTCCCTCCCTCCCTCCCTCCCTTCCTTCCTTCCTTCCTTCCTTCCTTCCTTCCTTCCTTCCTTCCTTCCTTCCTTCCTTCCTTCCTTCCTTCCTTCCTTCCTTCCTTCCTTTCTTCCCTTCTTTCCTCCCTCCCTTCCTTCCTTTCTTCTTCACTCAGGGCTTGCTCCTGGCTCTGCATCCAAGCATCATTCCTGGTGGCTCAGGGTGGGGACCCTGGGAAGTACAGGGGATAGAACCCGGGTCAGCTGCAGACACTATCTCTAGTCTCCCTCTGCCTCTGCTTAACCTTGGACTCCGTTGAGGGAGTAGTGGAAGTTTCCAGTGATTAACCCCAACTCTGAATGACCCCTGTGCGACAGGGCCACCTTGGGCAGGGCCTGTCCTAATCCCGGGAGCGGTGTCTACAGCAGCGGCCCTGGTGTCTGCAGTGGACGCAGTGGGACGCCGCTGTGGGTCTCTGAGAGAGCCGAGCGGTGTCCGTGCTGGGCTGCAGGTCCAGGCAGCCTTTCCTGCCCCCCTGGGGGCTGAGAGCAGGATCGCGTTCTTTCCACGGGGATTATCTGGGAACAAAACAAAACGGGCCGGGAAGGCTTCCCAGTGCCTCACTATGGGATCAGAGCAGCACGCCCATGCCCGGGTCCGTTTCCCGTGGTGTCGAGCTACGCGCAGAGCTCAGGCAGTTCCTAGGACGTGTCTCCGCGGGGTGGGGCGAGATTCCCAGTTCCCACTTGTCCGGTGACACGAACTCCCTGCTCAGCCTCGCCGTGGTGGCTCCCGGGGTGGCAGGGTCGCGTCCTGCATGCCCGGTGCTCCTGCCGCCCAAGACGAGGCTCGCCAGGGCCCTGGGCGCTGCCCACGCCAGCGTCTCGGGGACCCGGGCACGAGGCCCCCGGGTGTGCAGTGCTCCGTGAGCCGCGGAGCCCGCCCCACTCTCAGATCCCCTTCCCCCGTCCGTTTTTAGTGACTTCTGTCCCCGTGTTTGTGCTCAGCCCTTTCCTTCCCCTTTTGGCCCGCACTGCACGGCCCCCGTTTTGCTCCTCCCGCACGCCGTAGCCGGCGAACCACAAAAGGAAACACGCCGAGGACGAGCTTCGTTATTTCCCTTGACTCTGATGATTGAAAGGCAGTGAGCCCGCCAGGGTGGGCGCGCGCGGGGAACGCTTGATTCTCTTTGCTTCCTCTCCGGTCTCGGGGCCTAGAGGGGAAGAGAAATCTGGAAGTAGCTGCTCTTGGTCGCAGAGAGGAGGGGGAGGGGAAGGAACGCGGAGGGTGATCTTTTGACCCTATTTTGCCAACGAGGAGACTTTTGAGATGGCAGGGGGGCGGTTTCAGGACAAAGGGCATGGCCAGGGGCCCGGGGCAGCCCACCCAGTTCCATCCTAGCACCGCATGCAGTTCCTGACCCTGCCAGGAGCCAGCCCTGAGCACAGAGCCGGGAGTCAGCCCTGAGCTCCGCTGGGTGTGTGTGCACCCCCCCCAAAAAAAAAGTGCTGATAAAAGAAAAAAAAATGCATTGTCAGGAGGAATAAGCAGCCTGTGAGTGGAGAGTAGTCTCGCCTGGCTGTTTTGATGTGCTTCAGATGGACGCGGCATTAGCTCATTCACGGTGTGGCCCTGCTGTGGTGACCAGTGACCCCCTCAGGACAGCCCCTGGGCCCAGACATCGGCTCGTGCCCATTATAGAATAATAATAATAATAATAATAATAATAATAATAATAATAATAGTCAGGCCTCCCTTCCCCAGAGCCTCGTGGTGCCCGAGGCCACGCCCTGCCTCTCTGAGTGGCCTGAGCCACCACCTGCATCAGTGTCCTTCTGTGACTCGGTTTCAAGACCCATCTACTAGGGCAGTAGCATCTATCAATGTTTCCTTCCTTTTTTTTTTTTTTTTGCTTTTTGGGTCACACCCGGCAATGCACAGGGGTCACTCCTGGCTCATGCACTCAGGAATCACCCCTGGCGGTGCTCAGGGGACCATATGGGATGCTGGGATTTGAACCCGGGTCGGCTGCGTGCAAGGCAAACGCCCTACCCGCTGTGCTATCACTCCAGCCCCAACCCCGTTTTCTTTATCCATTCCTTGCCCATGAGTCTTTGGTGTCTCCCTCCTCTTTGGGGGCTGGGAGCTGGTAGAAGGTTCATGTGTTACGTTTGTAGCCAGTGTTCCCCCTCTCCCCCCAGGTCTGTAGTTGAGGAACTGAAGGTGTAGGTCGGAATCTAGCTGCGTGCTTGGGAAGGATCAACACCCAGCTTTCTCTGAGCCTCTGCTTGCGTATCGATGTGGGTGTTTGTGTGTGTATACATACATATATATGTAACAATAATATACATATATTACACTACATATGCAAGCTACCGAGAGTATCCCGCCCACACGGCAGAGCCTGGTAAGCTCCCCGTGGCGTATCCAATATGCCAAAAACAGTAACAAGTCTCACAATGGAGACGTTACTGGTGCCCGCTCCAGCAAATCTATGAACAATGGGACGATAGTGCTACAGTGCTACATACTTTTCTTATGTCAGCCATTTTTTGAGTCAGACTTTAGAATTACTCTTTTCTGAATTTGGAACACATGGAACACATTTATGAAAGTATACAAACTCCTTTTAGAAGTAAAGGGACAGATCTAATTATGTAGAATATTTAAGATAGATTTTGTTGTAGCGACTCTAAGGAACTACATTAGTAAATTTTCTCTCTTTATTTATTTATTTTTTTTTTTGCCCATACCCAGTGCTGCTCAGGGCTGACTCCTGGCTCTGTGCTCAGGGATCACTCCTCCTTTTAATTTATTAAATTGTGAGACACAAAGTTACCAACTTGTTCGTGATGGAGTTTCCGTGGTGCAATGTCAGAGCATCTATCTCTCCACGAGTGTCTACTTCCTTCCTCCAATATCAGGGATCACTCTTTTTTTTTTTTTTTTTTTTTTGGCTTTTTGGGTCACACCCGGCGATGCTCAGGGGTTACTCCTGGCTCTGCACTCAGGAATGACTCCTGGGGGTGCTCAGGGGACCATATGGGATGGGAACCAAACCTGGGTCGGCCGCATGCAAGGCAAACGCCCTCCCCACTGTGCTACCACCCCAGCCCCTCAGGGATCACTCTTGGTGGGCTCGGGGGACCATGCGGGATGCTGGGGATCAAACCCAGGTTGGCCACGAACCAGGCAAGCGCCCTCCCCTCGCCGGCCCATCAGTTTTCTCTTTCTCCGAATTCAAACTATAAACTTTCCTTTCACTTTGGAGGACGTGGACGCCTTCTGGCAGTTATTTCTAAGTTGGGGCTCGGGCACCATTTCCATGAGGACCTGCCCCTTGGTGCCTCCTCAGTCTTCCTTCCGGGGAGAGCCACACCGGGTTCTCATTCCTGGCGGGGCCCGGGCCCGTGTCGGGGCTGGCAGTGAGCCCGGCTGGCCTTGGCGAGGCGAGCCCGTGGCTCCCCACTGACCCTGGGCTCCGTGCGCAGTGTTCAGCTTCCTGTTGGACGAGAAGTGCGGCTACAGCAGCGAGCACCTGCTCCTGAGCCTGAGGCGGGACCGCGTGGACAGCCGCGCCGGCTTCAACCTGCTGCTGTCGGCCGAGCGCATCCAGGCGGGCGCCTACACCAGCCTGGACTACATCGTGGGCGACGTGGGCATCGCCAAGGGGAAGCACTTCTGGGCCTTCCGCGTGGAGCCCTACTCGTACCTGGTCAAGGCGGGCGTGGCCTCGGCCGAGAAACTCCAGGAGTGGTTCCGCTCCCCCTCCGACTCGGGCAGCCCCAGGTAGGGTCTTTGAGGGGTTTTCTTTCTTTTTTTTTTCTTTTCTTTTTGCTTTTGGGGTCACACCCGGCGATGCTCAGGGGTTACTCCTGGCTCATGCACTCAGGAATGACTCCTGGCAGTGCTCAGGGGAACCATATAGGATGCTGGGAATCGAACCCAGGTCGGTTGCATGCAAGGCAAACGCCATGCCCGATGTGCTATCACTCTGGCCCCTGTCCTTAATTGTTTTTGATTGATTGGCTTTTAATCAATTCATTTGTGATTGATTAGTTTTTTTTTATTTATTTTTAAAAAATTTTTGCTTTTTTTGGGTCACACCCGGCGATGTGCAGGGGTTACTCCTGGTTATACACTCAGGAATTACTCCTGGCAGTGCTCAGGGGACCATAAGGGATGCTGGGAATCGAACCCGGGTCGGCCGCGTGCAAGGCAAACGCCCTACCCGCTGTGCTATTGCTCCAGCCCCGATTGATTAGGTTTTAAACAAATCGCAGGTTCAAACCAAGGGCTCATAATGAAGGCCGTGCTCTACTACTTTTTTTTTTCTTTTTCGGTCACACCCAGCGATGCTCAGGGGTTACTCCTGGCCTGGCCGTGCTTTGGGGACCATATGGGACGCCGGGGATCAAACCCGAGTCTGCCATGTGCAAGGCAAACACCCTGCCTGCTGTGCTCCAGCCCCAGTGCTCTAGTTTTGAGCCACATCCCCAACCCCTTTTGTAGAATCATTTTGTTGTTGTTAAGTAGTTGTTAACTGAGAGAAATTTTCTTAGATGTTTTAAGGATATTTAAATATTTAAATTTCCTTAGATATTTTAAGAATATTTAAATATTCTAAGATTTCCTTAGAAATTTTCCTTAGATATGTGGGGAGAGAGAAGGGTGCGTGTCCGAGGGAGCTCAGGGGCCCGGGAAAGCGGGCCAGCCTGGGAGGAAGTCGTCGGCATAGAAGTCACCGGTCATCTTTGGTGCCCCTGGCGGCCGTGTGGAAGGCCGGGGCGGGGGGGAGGGACTTGCCGATGGTGTGGGTGCGACCCTCCCCGGGTTTGTTGTTTTTTTTTTTTTTTGTTTTTTGGGTCTCACCCAGTGATGCTCAGGGGTGACTCCTGGCTTTGCACTCAGGAATTACTCCTGGCGGTGCTTGGGAGACCATATGGGATGCCGGGGATCGAACCCGGGTCGGCCGCATGCAAGGCAAACGCCCTACCCGCTGTGCTATCGCTCTGGCCCCCCTCCCCGGGTTCGGGTGGCAGCTCAGAGCCTCCCCGTGTGTTTCAGGTATGAGCAGGACAGCGGCCACGACAGCGGCAGTGAAGAGACCTGCTTCGATTCGGCCCAGCCCTTCACGATGGTCACTCTGGGCATGAGGAAGTTTTTTGTGCCCAAGTCGTCCACCGCGGCTGGCGGCGGCGGCGGCAGCACCGAGGCCCGTGTCCTGCCCATGCCCAGCTGCATCGGGGTGTGCCTGGACTGCGACCAGGGCCGGGTGAGCTTCTACGACACGGAGCACATGCGCTGCCTGTACGAGCGCCCCGTGGACTGCTCCCAGACCATGTTCCCCGCCTTCGCGCTCATGGGCAGCGGCGCCGTCCAGCTGGAGGAGCCCATCACGGCCAAGTACCTCGACTACCCAGACGACATGTAGGGCAGGCAGCGGACGGGACTTAGGGTACGGCGAGACGGGAAGGCGTGAAGGAAGGCCATGTGTCCGCGACCTTTGCCACGGTGATTACAGATCGTCTAAGGGCTCTGCCCCCATGCCTGGCTGCGTGTGTCTTTCTTCTCGCCGGAGGGGTCAGCGCGGAGGTGGGTTGACCGGGCCACACCCCACCTGCCGCTCTGAGCATCAGGACATCCAGCTCGAGTCCAGCAGCGGGCGGTGCCCGCTGGACACCCCTTTTTGGGCGGGGGGAGGGGGGCTACCGACGGATTTGTTGCGTGTCTTCTCTCAAGTTTGCTTCCTGGCTTCTCTGTCACGTGTGTGTCCTAAGAAGCCGGGTTCTAAATGCCTTATGGGTAGAAACGTGTAGTAAGCGCCGTGTCTCTCTCGTGTTTGCTTGGACTAGGAAGATAAGAGCATAGGTAAGTTAAAAACACATAGGCATGATAGCATATTTAAATGGGAAATTAGGTATTTTAAGGTGTGTAATTAAGTGATGAGTACAATGCCTGCAAAATGAATACTGCTTGTTGGTTTTTTTTTTTTTCAAGAAGACCAGAAATTATCTCGTTTTTGTGGGATGGGGGCGAGGTTTGGGCCACAGCTGTGGGTACTCAGGAATTATTCCTGGTGGTGCTCGGGGGGACCATATGGAATGCCAGGGATCCAACCTTGGTGGGCCACATGCAAGGCCAACGCTCTGCCCGCTGTGCTATCACGCCGGCCCCCAGAAATTGTTCTCTTAAGGAGACAGGAAGGATCCCCTTGGCTGGGTGCCCGCACCTGCCCGTCATAAACATGATTTCTTGCAGGAAGCAGTTCTCAGCTCACCACAGGAAGCTTCGACAAGTTTTTTTTCTTTTTCAGAAAGATTTGTCTTGAGATATTTTTTATAGATGTTAATGAAGAGACACAGTTATCTGTCCTAGTTTATTGTTTGGACCACACTCAACTGTGCTCAGGGCTCGGGGGGACCGTCTGTGGTGCCTGCGACGGACCGGGTCAGCTGAGTGTGAGGCAAGTGCCCGAAGCACTGTACTCTTGTCTGGCCCCGTATTTATTCTTTTATCTACTCTCTCTCTCTCTCTCTCTCTCTCTCTCTCTCTCTCTCTCTCTCTCACAGTTTTCATTTGGGGCGCAAACATTACAGTTGTTTATGTTTACATGCTTAGTTAAAGTTCTGTGGTCCAGTTTTAGTGTCATTGAGATTATACCCTATTCAGGGACGCCTGGGGTAGTGGCTAGGCCTTCCCTCTTTTTTTTTTTTTTGGTAGTTTTTAATATATAAACAAATACAAATACAAAAATAATTATCTAGGAATAATAATAAAAATCCTAATAATTGTGTATTCTCCCCCAGAAGTTAAAAGTTCTTTTTAATTTCAAGAAGTATACTTTATCTAAATTTTACAGTTCTTTGGAAAAATGTTCATTCTGAGTTTTTTTGGGAGGAGGATCCCACGCCTGGCAGTGCTCGGGTTACTCCTGGCTCTGTGCTCAAGAGTCACTCCCAGTGCTGCTTGGGGACACATGGGATGCCGGGGGTCAAACCCAGGTCGGCTGTGTGCAAGGCAAGTGCCCTCCCCACTGTAGTAGTTCTCTGGCCCCAAGATGGTTTTTATTTAAACTCCCTCCCTCCTATTTTTTTTTTAAACGTAGTGTTCCTAAACTAGACCATGATGCATTTAGCACGAATTCTACGTATTACTTTGGAATGTTGTGGACATGCTTTAATAGACTCACCAAATGTGTAGATAATGGTTTTGTTTGTTTTGTTTTGGGGGAAGGTTATATGTTTTAATCTGCAATTTAGGCTGGTAATAATACGTTTTTCTGCCCCAACCCAAGCTGAAAATATCATGGAGGATTTCTCAGCTCAGTAGCCAGTAAGTACCTTTGCACCCATGAGAAGCACTTTATGGCATGGGCTGAACTAGACAAACAGGCTGTTCCTGGGGCCAGTGTGCAATAAAGCTGCTAACTTTATGTACGTGGTCAGGTTTGATGGTCTTGAGCCCGCGTAAGCACAGGTCATGTAGACATTTTAAATACAAAGCTTTAAAGGAATAATAAAGCCGTTCAAAACATTGTATAGTTGTGTATATTATTTTAACTGTGTTTCTCCTCATTTTGAATAAAGATGAAAAATCAATTGAGGGTAATTGTTGGAATTTGCATTCCAGGAATCTGAGTATCTGGACAATTATTTATAAAATGACGTTTAGCTACATTCACTTAGAGTTCAAGTTTATTTGTTTGGCTCACAGCGATACTCAGGGCTTATTCCTGGCTCTGCACTCAGAATTACTCCTTGGTGGTACTTGGGGACCATATGAGATGCAGGGATCAAACCCGGGCCAGCCATGAGCGAGGCAAACGCCAGTCCCCGCTGCACGATTGCTCTGTCCTCTAAAGTTTTGTATGAAGTTATTTTGGACGTCAGTGGCAGTTCCCAGGGAAGTGATGGTTAGGAAGCTGACGTGCAGCTAACTTCCACCTCTCAGTCCTTCGACCCGGGGCAGATGGGATTGTGTGTCAGAGCGTGATCCCTTCTTCCCGTTCTCATCCCTGGCTTCCTGAGCTCTGCCAGTCGTGTCAGTGGGGAGCCATATGATTGTCACCAGGGTCTGATGGATCCTCATTCAACCCCCAGACTCGGGGCCCCTGTGGACCGATGGTGTGACCCGGTTCCCATGTTCAGGGATGTGCTTTTGCAAGCTGTGGGCTCAGAGCTGCGTCCTGCCTGGGCCTGCTGGTCAGCTCAGAGCATGGCCTGTATGCGTGCGTGTGTGTGTGTGTGTGTGTGTGTGTGTGTGTGCGCGCGCGCGCTCGTGTGTGTGCGTATGTGTGTGACACTTCACCGCGTTGCTTCAGAGAACGACGGAACTCGTGTGCGAGGCAACGGCTCTCTTAAGTTATTCCTGCCAAGGGGGCTCCACGGATTGAAGCCGAGGCAGAGGGAGCCCCAGTTACTGGTGCCCGACTCGTGCCCGCACCGCACATGGGCAGCTGAGCCGGGAGGGCCCATAGCGCTGGTGGATGGGGCCGAGCCCCCAGCACCCCCCAGCCTCACTTCTACTGGACAGATGGACCCGCTTATTTGGGCCACAGCCAGCCAGTGTTCCTCAACACGCCAGACCGTTCCTGACTGTGCTGGGGATCAGCTGTCTACATGCACAGGTGCCTTCACCCCTGCCAGTCTCTCTGGATGCCTCTTGATCTCCTCCTCCTCCTCCTCCTCCTCCTCCTCCCTCTCTCCTCTCCCCCTCCTCTCTTCTCTCTTCCCTCTCCCTTCTCCCCTCTCCCCTCTCTCTCCTCTCCCCTCTCCCCTTCTTTCCTCTCCCCTCTCTCTTCCTCTCCCTTCTCTCCTCCTCTCCTCTCCCCTGTCCCCTCCTCTCCTCTCCCCTCCCTCCTCTCCCCTCTCTCTCCTCTCCCCTCTCTCTCCTCTCCCTTCTCCCTTCCTCTCCTCTCCCCATACCCCCTCTCTTCTTTAATCACCTCTCCCTTTCTCCCCTCTCCTCCCCCTCCTCTCCCTTCTCTCCTCTCTCTCTCCCTTCTCCCCTCTTCCCTCTCTCCTCTCTCCTCCTCTTACAGAGTGTCAAGGAAGGAGAGATCAACACTAACCAGGGGCTACTGTGTACGCTCGAGGGAGCGGGGGGGGGGGTGGTGGGTAGGTAGGGGGTCGGGAGCCCCTCCGAGGAGAGAGCCAGGTGGGACAGGTTGCCCAGGTGCTAGCCGAGCTGGAGAAGGGCTGAGGGGACAAGAAGGGCGCAAAGACTGGCTGAGGCCTGGCCAGAGTGGCTGGAACTGGAGCCACCCTGCGGGTTGAACTGCAGAGAAAGGACAGGGTGGCCAGAGTGACGGGCCAGCGGGTCAGGGAAACTCGGGCTGGGGCCACACATAAGACCCCTGTCAGTCAGTCAGCCGGGAGCCAGGCGGGCGCGCCCAGCACTGGAAGGCAGTTTAAGTTTGTTTTTTTTTTAATTCTTTTATTGAATCACCATGTGGAAAGTTACAAAGCTTTCAGGTTTAAGTCTCAGTTATACAATGCTCAAACACCCATCCCTTCACCAGTGCACATATTCCACCACCAAGAATGACGGTATACCTCCCCCCTCCCCCCGCCTCCCCAGCCCCCCACCCCACCTGTGTAACTGGTAAATTTCACTTTACTTTCACTTTACTTTGATAACATTCAATATTTCAACACAAAACTCACTATTATTGATTTGGAGTTTCTCCCCCCTAAAGTCGATCTGCTGAAAAGAAAGCATTTGGTAATTTGTTTTCCATTGCTGAGAATGAAGAGATATGAGGTTGAGAGGCCGCACCAGCAGCCCCATGGGTTTGGATTTCTGTATTTTAGTAACTAAGTCCAGAGAAATATCTCAGAAATCGCAACATTGCAAGCTTGTACCTCTCAGCTACTTTATATTCCACATATGAGTGCAATCTTTCTATGTCTGTCTCTTTCTTTCTGGTCAGTCTAAGTTCTTTAATGCTTTTTTCCCCCTTTATTCTCATGTGCGTGTGTGTTTCCGACAATGAAGGAATGCTTGTTCTGAACATGGGGGGGGGGCACAGATGGGCAGAAAATTCAGAAATCTCTTACAGGTTGAACTTTTTATGTGTTTGGTGAGCAGACTTGGAGTCTAGGGGGCTTAAGGGTCTAACAGTTACTGTTTCCCTATTTGGATTTCATCACCCTGAGGTGATCCCTTCATCATATAAATGCTCGTGGGCCAGAGATGAATGGTTCGAAGAGACTGTCTAGGCCGGTCTGTTGTGACGCGTTGACCATGCCAGTGTTTGCATTTCTTCTGGGTCTAACCTAACAGGCTTCAGAATGAGCAGGTGAGAAGGAGCTCAAAAACAGGCAAAAATCTTATACGGGTGGGTTAGTTAATGGGGGCTCATGTCTACAGGGGGGACACGGGAGCAGAGAAGACCCCCCCCATCTGGACGATGCGCAGCTAAGTGGCACTGTGTGTTGCTGTTGACTGCAGGGCACCTCCGCGCTCAGTGCCTGTTGCTGAGAGCATTGTGTGCAGCCGGTGCTAGGGGCCGGGTAGGCTTGGTGAATGTGGAGTGAGACCACAGACCTTGGACAGCGGTGCGCTCCTGACATGTCATGCACCCAGAATTCCAGACATGCTGTCTGCAGAGCAAGCAGTTGGTGTGTGCCCTTCAGGGCCGGGGAGCGTGGGGACGGAGAACGGACCAGCAGCGGACAGTGGTAACTGCATTGGGCTCTTGGTGCTGGCTTGGGCCTCTGGTTCTGGCTCTGAAAACACCTCACCCCACAGGGGAGCTTTGCACAGGGATGTGTTTGGACATAAGGTCTTATCAGTGACTGTTTATGTGGAATGCCCGAAGGGAAAGGAGACGGCTGTGAGGAGGGACAATTGAGCCAGCCCAATAGCTCGTCAACCAGTTTTCTGGAACTTAGAGATAATGCAATGCAGGGTGTGTGTGTGTGTGTGTGTGTGTGTGTGTGTGTGTGTGTGTGTGTGCGCGTGCATACCAGTGTTTATATAACAAGGGACAAACCTTCCAAGTGTGTGTGTGTATAACAATGGACAAAACTTCCAAACGTGTGTGTGTGTGTGTGTGTGTGTGTGTGTGTGTGTGTTTAAATAACAAGGGACAAGCTTTCCAAACACCAGCAGACGCCAAGGTGGGTTGAGTCAAGTGCAGGGCCCTGAGGTCTCTTGAGTTCATGACCAGTCTCTCGGTGGCTCCTGGCCGCTGCCGAGGGTCTTGCAAATCCCAGGGCCTCTGGTTCTGGGGACCCTTGTGTCCGACACGGTAACAGGCAGAGGGGCTGGCTGGGGATCCCGTGAAAATGCGGATATTTGGTTAGTGGGGCGTCCGCGGGCTCCAGCGGGCGTCTTCAATCAGCTGTAGGTGCAGCCAATGCTGCTGGGAGGAGGCGTGCTCACACAGACTTGCCGTGGGGCACTCGCCGACTGCTCTGGAGAGGTGGTGGTTAGAGATGGTGTTCACGAGGCTGACGGTCAGGCCTAAGTGATCTTTCAAGGGCGCTTGGAATTCTCCCGGCCTCCGGGGAGAGTAACGACACAGGGACCATTGTCCCATGCAGGCTTCTTGGTTTAGGTCACCATGTGGAAAACCAAACAGTCTCCACACCTCATTTCCAGAAACGGAAATTTGATCCCGAGCCTTTGTTCTTGATGATATAAAATTAATTAACTGCAAAATAGGCCCTAGGGAGCTTCTACAGGGCCAGTGGGCTTGAAAGCGTGCTCGGGGCTGTCTTACTGGGAGCTTGCTAATTGCGTGGTGTAAATCTCGGCTGAATTCTCACCCAAATCCATTTCATCGTCACCATAGAGTTGGAATGGGTCCTTTTAAATGGTGAGGAACCAGAGCAGTCCCATGGAGTAAATGAAAGAACCTGCCGGGCTCTCAAAGGGCTTGGTTGATCGGTCCTTTCCGTGACGCCAAGGAACACGTGTGGGAACTTGGGCCAGCTGGAACGATCATGGGAGGGAGGGGGTGTCAGGGAAGGCTTCCACACTCTCCGTTCTTAGAAAACACAGTTTTGGTTTGTCTTTGGGCCACACCTGGCGGTGCTCAAGGGACCATCTGGGGATGCCGGGGATCGAACCCTGGTTGGCTGCATGCAAGGCAAACACCCTTCCCGCTGCCCTGTCTGCCCAGCTCCATAATTATGGATTTTTAATAACTAAATTCGTTTGAATGCGTGTAATTTCACTGGTGGAGAGCTAGAGTTTCCAATCCGGCTCGCGTAAATCAGGCGGGGAAGAAAGTCCTTGCTCCGGGGCTTCCTGAGGTGCCTCAGAGGGCTCCAGTTTCCTCCCGTCCTTGGAGCAGGGAGGGAGAAGGGGCTCCACCACCAGCCCAACCAAAGCCACGCCTGTGAGCACCTGTCCACTAGGGGGCAGGCTGCAGCCTCCGGTTCAGAGGCCCCTGCTGCCTGTCGACTCTCTAGCCACACCTCTCGGGGATTCCCAGCTCCCACACCTCCTCAGGTGCTGGGTGAATTGGGGGTGTGAACCATCCCATGTCCTCAGTTGTCTTCAGTAGACTCAGCTCTTGGTTTTTCTACCCATCGTTAGATGCATGCTGGCGATGAGAAGTTACATTCAGGGACAATAGTCATGGCTTAAATGATTTTGGGGGTGTTTAGGGGTCACACCCAGCGGTGCTTAGTACTTACTTCTAGCTCTGCACTAGAAGATCACTCCTGGCAGGCTCGGGGGACCATCTGGGATTTGGGTGGGGGGGTCAATCCCAGGTCTCGCACATGTGAGGCAAGCATCCTTCCTGCTGTGCCGTCATTCAGGTCTCTTGATCTTAAAATGGAATGAGACGTTTCCAGCGAGGAGATGTTTGGATACAGCAGGAACACAGTGTCTGCAAAGGGACAAGCAAGTCTTGGAAACGGTTTGTCCAGGAACCTACTAGAATTGTGTGCATTGACAAGCCCACCTCTCCTATCTGCCTCTAGCTGTCATCTGTTTAGTCTGTCCCTTTACCTTTCACCTTTACCCTCTACCCTCAATCCCTATAGCTTCAGAACAGTAATATGTGAGGAGTCTCATTTCAGATCTAGTTATTTCCCAGATTCCCTCGAAGCTCAGTTTAATTCAAACATCAGTTTTAATTCAAGAGCTGTAAAAACCACTTCCCAGAATCCTTAGCTGGAATTGCCTTCAAGACCGATTGAAACTTGCCCACAAGGCTTTTATGTGCAGTTTGGGAACTAAAAAGCAAATTTCTTACTTTAAAAGGTTTAAAAAAGTATCTTAGGGAGGCTGTGTTGAGCGTTGAAGTTGGTTCTGCCGCTCAGCACTCCATTTATGCACAGTTTGATTTAGGAGCAATAGACATGAAACAATGAAAAATTACAACAGAACATGACCCAGAATATTTTGTTGATGGAGATAAGTGAAACGTTGGATGATCTAAAAGTCACTCACACGAGGTCTTAAATTTCCTCTAGGAATAAACTGACCTGAAATTAGTGGATGGACTTTAGCATTCTAATATTATGGTAGGACATGATTCGACCTTTCTCCCTTCCCCACCCATCCCTGTTGGTCATTATTTTCTAAGGAAATCTCGATTTCCCCCCCTAATCCCCGTGGGTCAGGGCAGCAGAGAGCACCGGAGATGCACATGACTTAATTAGGAGCTGCTACATCTTCAGAGTGTCTTGGGGCTTGGGGGCCTCCAGCAGCTGCTGAGCCACCGCAGAAATGCCCGTTCCTCGCTGCTCACAAGCTTTATGTCTTTGTTTATGAAGCACCCAAAGAAGTCCTCATCTGTTTTATTTGGGGGCGTGGGAGGGGGCGGAACCTGGCGCCTTGCAGCATTGCCCTGCCTGGACCCCCAACCATCACTTACAACTTTCCCGTGAAAGCGCCGTGTTTGGGGGTGGGCCTGGAAGATTTAGGAGCGTACCCACTTGCTCCTGGGAACCGAGACCTGTTTGTCCATGTGGCGGGTGGGACACAGCAGGGCCAGCAGAAACTGCGAGGATGGCCAGGGGGAGGGGGTGGGCAAGCTGAGCCCTCCTCACTTGGGCTAACGGGGGGGCCCTGCCTTGGGCGGTGAAAACTGGGAAACTTGCTGAAGAATCTGAGTGACGATCAGATCAGGTTGTGGCATCCCCAAGGCCCCTCTAACATCTGGCTCCAGGCTGTGGGTGGCGGGGAGTCTGGCTCTCTCCCCTCCCAGGAGCCATCGGGGGCGGAAAAATAGTGCCCCCTCCAGTACCCCCCAAAGAGCGAGAGTCCTGTGTCGTAAACACTCCCTTTTCCGTAAGCTTCATAATGACCCTATCAAGACTGAACTTTCTTTTTAACATTTTTTTATTTTATAAAGTAGTTCACAATATTTCATTACATTTAATATTCAAACACCAATCCCACCATCATCACACCTTCCCACCACTGTATTTCAGATGTTTCCATCCCAAACCCCAATCCCTGCTCCCAAACAACCGAAATAATATATTTTGTATGGTTTGTTATGAAAAACCACGGAAAATGCTACCAAAAAAGTATCCTTAGAGGAAAGAGTGTGAAGATTGTTGTATTTCACCCAAGGGCCATTAAGCTCTTCTATAAGAGATCACTGACATGTTGTTAAAGGTTGAATCTTGTGTGCTTTTTATATTTAAATCTAAAAAAAATGTATATTTTCCTCTAAGATTGGTTGCTTTGAGCCCTACTACTTTGAACCTATCAGATGTGGTGCCGGTACTCTCCTGTGGCTGCAAATATGGCCGCACAGTCAAGACTGAACTTCCTTGAAGGACACTCTGGCGTGTGGCGGGGTGGGCTGGGGACTGGTGTCCTCTGTCAACAAAACAGGCCTCCCCTCCCACGCTTCCAGAATGAAGCCCTTTGCCCCCTCCAGGGTTCTGGGGGACCAAGGCCAATACACTGGGGAGAAACGTATCACACTGTCTCCTCTGGAACGGGGTCTCAGGTAGGGTAGAATGAATTCTCGGGCGGGGTGGGGAGGGATGACTTTCAAGGAAATCTTGGGGGCTGGAGTGGCACTGCAGGGGTTAAATCAGCGCTTGCCTTGCACGGGGGTGAGCCTGCCCTCAGCACAGAGCTAGGAGTAGCCTCTGAGCTTGGGGATGGACTAAACTGCCCCCTCTCCCGCAAAAAAAAAAAAAAATAATAATAAAGACGAGAGTTATATTTGGGGTTATGGAGATCTCAAATGATCCCAAGCACTGGTCTTTGCAGGTGGGAAACCCGAGTCCATCCTCAGCTCTGGGTCCCCCGAGCAGCACCAGGCGTGGCCCTCCGCAAACAGAGAAAACCTGTTTGTGTGGAGAAAGGGCAGGAGAGCAGCGGGGTTTCTGTTCCTGCCCCGGCCAGGGAGAAAGTCCAACCAGGACTTGTTGGAGGCTCTCAAAAGCAGTTGGCGAGCAAGCGTTTCCTGCTCGCCAGCGAATTCTGCATGGCCGTTTAGTTTTCTTTAAAGAAAAACTACGTTTTGGGGTTTCCCCTTCGCAAGGGACAAATCGAGGATCAGAGGGATGCCGCAGCAATCCAGTGGCAAGAATTCTAGTGACGACACTGCCCCCTGGTGCTCACATGCAGCATTGCCAGGGGTTAACCCAGCCCCGCCAAACACCCAAGGTTGGATTGATGGAGATTTATTTTTGGCGGCTCCAGAGACGGAATGACCAAGGAGTGTAGGAGAAACTGGCCACTAACTAGTCAGTAGCCTCCTTTTCTTGGAACTGGGCTGGATGGAAACCAAGCGTGAGCATTGCCAGGGGGCAATTGCTTGATGATGAGGCCGGGGCAGCCCCTTTGGAAGTTGCAGATTTCCAGGTTTTCCCAGGCTGCGATGGCTGAACTGTATGGACCTTCCCACTGGGATCTGGTTCCTGCCGCCCTTTGTGGAAGCCCGTCTTCCTCCTGTGTTGTGTTAAATAGCACTGGGGTTGATTTCTGAAGACAGTGGGCAGGCAAGTGTTATTTATTTCCTCCTGCCTCCCCCCCCTTCACCTTCTTTTGTTGATGTCACTGTCTCGATGACCTGGGATTGCACATCAGCCTGGTTATGGGGGTGGCGCCTGTTCAGTCGCGCCAGAATCATGCATCCGGTCGCAGTGCTCATGGAACGGCATAGGAGCCCTCTGGAGCTGCAGAGCTCACATGGGTGCTTGGCTGTGGGTGGAGATGGGTGTTGGTGCTCCCCCAGAGCTCCTACTTCCTGGTTGTGGTGCTCACGTTTCCTGTGATGGTGCTCTCTGGGGGCTGAACGCCTCTCTGGTGAGCGTACATGTTTGGTGTGGTGTGACAGGAAATTGCTGGCAGACAGTAGACTCCCTCCCACCGCCATGCATGCATGTGGGACGCTGGGGGTTTGAACTCTGGACCATTCGCTTGTGAGGCAGATGCTCTGGGCCCTGTGCTCTTCCACAGAGCAAACAAGTCAGGCGAAAAGGCTTTGCCAGGTTTTGCTATCAGAGAGAGGAAGCGTGTTAAAATGAGCCTCTTTGATGCTGACCTGTCTGGGTCAGGGTAGAAGAAAGTCACGTAATTTATTTATTTATTCTTTTTTTTTTTTTTCTTTTTGGGTCACACCCGGCAATGTACAGGGTTACTCCTGGCTCTGCACTCAGGAATCACTCCTGGTGGTGCTCAGGGGACCATATGGGATGCTGGGAATTGAACCCGGGTCGGCCGAGTGCAAGGCAAACGCCCTACCCGCTGTGCTATCACTCCAGCCCTATTTATTTATTCTTAATTTTTTTTTTTTTTTGGAGCGAGGGGTGGGCACACTCAGTAGTGCTCAGGGATCATTCTGACAGGGCACATTTCTCTCCACGGTGATCATTGTGTCTGATCCAAGCCAGCCCCTGCAGGCAGGTAGGGAAGGCCCCTGCCCAGGCGGTGGCAGAAATTTTCCTGGGAAGTAACAGCTGTGAAGTTGCAAAGGCCAACCTTGCAGAAAACAGGAACTAAGGCCTGATGAGACCCTCACCTGGCGCCAGCAACAGACCCAGAGAAGCTCCTGCAGAAACAAAAGGCCAGGAAAGGAATTTCAAAGAAGACCATCACCACTCCCAACCCCCCAGGCAACCTCCTTAGCAACGGACTTTGACCTAGGTAGAAGCCCCACGTGGGGGCAGGTTGGAGAAACCCTACAAAGGCCACCTTGACCAAAGGAAGGGCCCACATGCTGCCCGAGCCCGTGCATTGCTTGCGCCCATGTGGCTGAGCACCCGGTGTAAGATGTGTGCTTTCATGCTGTCCTGTCTAAGGCTGGGCTGTGTGTAGGGGCTCTCTCCGCCCTTGGAGAAGCCCGGCTTCTCTCTTAAGCACGTTACTCTCTACTCTCTCCCATTTTTCTCTCCCTCCCTCCTTCCCTTCAAAACCTTCAAATAAAGACTGTAATTTCACATTCCTTTCTTCCGAGGCGAGACAAAAACCCAGTAACCCCTGGTCCCGGGTGGCAGAGGTGGATCAGGAGAAAGTGACCATCTTTCTCCTCTCCACTTCACACGAGCCACCCAGGGGGACCACCGACATCAACATCAAGAGTCTGGCTGGGTCACGTGTTCTTGGCCAGGCGTTCATTTCACTGAGTTTGTTCACTGTGTCCCACCACGGTCTCAGGGCCCGGAGGGCTTCATCTGACAAGCCTGTCGTGGATATTCTGGGGTCTCTGTTATAAGCTATTTCCTTCTTTGATCTTGCTGCTTTCTGTATCCCATCTCTATCTGTGGTTTTCGTCATTCTGGTTAGGAAGTGTCTTGGGGTATTTTTATTTGGTTTCTTTTAGCTGCTACCCTCCCGGCCTCCTGGATCTGAATGCAAGCACCCTTCACTTCGGGAACTTCTCAGCGTTGATAGCTTTGACGGTTGCTTCCTCATCAGGATATTCTTCCCGCCCCTCTGGTACTCCAGTGATTCTTATTTTGTTCCTCTTGGCATCCTCCCGGTTTTCTCTTGTCGTTGTTGGTGTATGTTAAGGGTCTTTTCCCTCTTCTACTGTCGTCTGGAGATTCTCTGCACCTCGTCTTGGAGCTCACGGATCCCGTCCTCAGCAGCGGTTACTCTGCTGGTGACGCCGTCCAGTGAGTCTTTCACTTCACCTACCACGTTTTTCAGGTCTGTCATTTCTGCTTTTATTTGCGTCTGCATTTTCCTCAGTTCTGCTCTCATATCCTGTGTTTTATTGGCGGTGCGCTCCGTGGTTTCTTTGAGCTCCTTCTGCATCTTGAACGGTTTCATCCTAAATTCCTTCTCAGAGGGGTGGTAGAGCTCGTTATTACTCGTTATTATTGGATCCTCTGGGTTAGCGTCTTCACTCACTATACCTGCTGGGTTTCTGCGTTGTTTTACCACCCATCGTGTCCTTTGCCGTGTAGGGTTGTTACCTGGGAAACGGACACACAGTGCCCTCCAGTGCTCTCTAAACTGTAAGCCCCGAGCATCACTGCCCTGAGGTCCTGCCGCTCGGGTCCTCTCTTACTGCTTGTGTTCTCCTCGGGGCGTCCTGGATCGGGCCATTCTCTCACACCCAACAGGAGCTCGACATAATACTGTTTCGTTGAGATGCAGAGTGTGGAGGGTCCTGCTTGGTGTGGGCGGGCCTGTTGCCCGGGATACTGCCGGGATCCAACTCGGGACCTCATGTCTGCAAGGGAGGCATCGCGCGTCTCCAGGCCTCCGAAGTTTATTAATGGGAAGAAACTTCTGCTGACGAAGGACAGACACAGAGGCCCTTCCCTTGGCTTTCGGGGAAGGCTGACGTGAGCAGGAGCTGGAGGTGAGCACTGCTCTGGCTGCAAGTGGGCTCCCCGGGAGGTCTGAGATGGTCTTTCTGCGTCCTGGCTCCTGAGGGCATGCTCGCCCGCTTCCTGCCAGTAGGTGGCGCGCCAGGCTTGGGAAAAAGCAGCAAAACCGGAGCTGGGGTTTCCCCAGCTGGGAGGTGCAGTGAGACTCCAGGGAATCTCTCAAGAATCACGGGGTCCCCGGGAGGCCTCTGTTTGGGCCAGATGAAAGGTCAGCCCGGCAGCAAAAGTTGCTCTTTGAAAACTGTTGGTGTCTGTCTTACCGCCCCCCAACCCCCCAACCGAGCTCATGAGATGGGGGCGGCGGGGGGGGGGGCGGGCAGCGTTGCACACAGCGAAACTCTGCGTCCCATTCGGTCCCCATCCCTGAGTGCAGAGGCAGGAGGAAGCCCTGAGCATCGCTGGGTGTGACCCGCCACCCCCCAACCCCGAAAAGGAGTAAAAGAGGTGTGTTGGGGAGCACTCTGCACAAGCACCTCTGCTTTGGGCTGGGCCTGGCCGAGGGATGGCTGAGCTCAGTGCAGTGCTGGGGTCTGGAAGCGGGGCCAGAATCCTGCAGAGGAGACGCATCTGGGGAGCCCCCCGCCCCCCACTCCCGCCCCCACTCAGTCAAGCAGCCGGTGCAGGTGGGAGGCAGACGGGGAGGCTGGACTGGACAGGAGAGAAGCGGGGGCGGAGGGGGGACGCCCCTGCAGACAGCCCCCCAGCCTGGCAGGTGCTTGGCTGAGGCTCGGAGTGGGGTGTCCAGTGCCGGGCGGGGGCGGGGGGCGAGCTTGGGTTTGGGGTCAGAGGCGCCGCCAGGGGGGCTTCCCGCCCCACCCAGCGGCATCCAGGACACTGGAACTTTCCACCTAAAGATCATGCATATCGGGGAGTCCCCGCCCCCCCTCCCCCGCCCCCCCCTCACCGCAGCCAGGGGTCACTCTGGGATGAAGGCGTTGGAGAGGCCCCGCGGACAGAATCTCTGGGCATAGAGGGGACGCGCATATGGGCGGACAGTGGGATGCTGACCGCGCCTCCGAGCTGCCGGGACGGACGGGGCTGCAGGGGCCCCGTCAGCTCCTGCCTGTTTCCGCTATCCCAGCAGCCACGTACACACACAACCGGGCTTAGGAGAAGGTAGGGGTGCTTGTTCAGGGTGCTCCCAGACAGACCTCTTTATTATTATTATTATTTTTATTTTGGAGGTTTGGGGGCCGCGCCCGGTGATGCTCAGGGCTTACTCCCGCCCCTGCACTCGGGGATCAGGCCTGGCCTGCCTGGGGACCCCATGGGATGTGGGGGTGCGCCTGTGCTGTACTATCTGTGGGTCCCGAGACAGACTTTTCTTTTCGGCCACACTCATCAGTACTCAGGGGCTCCCCCAGGCTCTGTGACGTGCCAGGGACGGAACTGGAGCGGGCTGTGTGCAAGGTCCTGGCGGATGGTCTCTTAGCTGTCTTGTTCCTGGACGCTTTGCGGTTCAAACCAGGATGCCACCTACAGGGCAGACCCACAAAAAGGGTCAGCGCCTTCTCTCCGCCCACACCGCATTCCCCTGGATTAGGGGCACAGTGTCACTCCATTGGTCCTGCCCTCCTGCCTAAACTATGGGGGGAGGGGAGGGTAGCTCAGTGGCTGGAGCTACCCCACCCTCGTCTGCATGAGGCACGTTGCAGATTCCAGCCAGTTCTGCGATCATCGATCTGAGGTTTGAGCACCCTGGACTTTTTGTTCAGGCCACTGTCCTCCTCGTGGTACTCAGCAGCTACAACAGCTGGGTGCTCAGGGGACTGTGTCGTGCTGGGGACTAAACCCAGCGTCCCCCCCCTACTCCCCCGCAGTCTTTGAGCATGAACTCCCCTCTTCGGGTTCCCCTGCCCTGCTCTGTTCCCGCTCCGCCTCTCCTCTCCTTTGTCCTTCCTTGCAAATTGCCTGTGCGATCATTTTTTATTTTTATATTAGGAAGAAAAAGCGTAATTAGCCCAAATTACAAAGGACGAAAGCAGGACCTGAATAATGAGGGAATCGCTGCTGGCCGGGAAGAAGCCAGCTCACGGTGTAATGACTCTATTAAATGAGACAATAGGCAGGGCGGCCGTTACTGTGACCGTCTGAGTCGGGCCCCACCTGGCCCCAGGTCCTAAGCCTGAATAGCATCATGTCTTGCTGGACGAGGCCGTGGCCAGTGGCTTCATTTCCCTCTGGAGTGAGCTGAGGCTTCAACCGGCCCTCGTGGAGACCCTGGGGCCCCTGATCTCTCTCACTGACGTCCGGGCTCTGTCCCTGCCAGGCCGGGCCCCCACAGATGGAGCTGGAGGAATCTCAGGTGTGGTGGTGATGCCGTGCACGTGAGCACTGTTCTCTCTGTAGAGACGCAGGAGGGCAAGTGCCATTGTGTAATAAATGTTCTTAGCCTTTGTCTCCCCCATCGAGCACACCCGGGCCCCCCCCCCCCCCGCCCCAGCCAGCCCCACAGTGAGGAAAACAAAGCGTCTCCCGAGAACGGCCCCTCTCTGCCTCAGCCCTCCTGGTACGCCGGTTGGCGTTTCTGTCCGGTAATATTTGAGAAGAAAAATATTGCTCCAAGAAAACCTCTGGGAAGCAGCTCAGTGGTGTTTGTTTGGGTTTCAAGTGTTCTCCACCTGATACTATTTGAGAAGAAAAATGTTTTTCCCCTGGAAACCTCTTGGGAAACAGCTTAGTGCTATTTGGCCCTGGGTCTGTGAGTTCCTCCTTATTTATGTGAACACCTCGTTAACTTTGAAAAATTCTCTACTGAGATTTTAAGAGTGCTTATATGCATATTTAGCTCTCTCCTTTTAATCTCTATATAGCTAGTCATCTGTCTGCCATCTTTCCATTCATCCATTTGTCTATCAACAACCCATTCATCCATCCATCCATCCATGCATCCATGCATCCACCCATTCAACAACCCATCCATCTGTCCATCCATCCATCCATCCATCCATCCATCCATCCATCCATCCATCCATCCATCCATCCATCCAACAACCCATCCATCCATCCATCCATCCATCCATCCATCCATGCATCCATCCATCCATCCATGCATCCATGCATCCACCCATTCAACAACCCATCCATCTGTCCATCCATCCATCCATCCATCCATCCATCCATCCATCCATCCATCCATCCATCCATCCATCCATCCATCCAACAACCCATCCATCCATCCATGCATCTATGCATCCACCCATTCAACAACCCATCCATCTGTCCACCCATCCATCCATCCATCCATCCATCCATCCATCCATCCATCCATCCATCCATCCATCCATCCATCCATCCATCCAACAACCCATCCATCTGTCCACCCACCCATCCATCCATCCATCCATCCATCCATCCATCCATCCATCCATCCATCTAACAACCAAAAAAAAAGTGTGTGTGTGTGTGTGTGTGTGTGTGTGTGTGTGTGTGTGAGATAAGGGCAGTCCTGAGTCCTGAACGGTTCTGAGCAGTCGTGAAATCACTCTGTGTGGTTGGCTCTTCCTTCCAGCTCTATCTGCTTGTGCCATTTTCTTCTTGGGGCTCTAGGGAAGGCAGGAAGTTGGTCGCTGACACTCTCTGGAGAGTGACTGTCTTTCCTGACCTGGCCATTATTTTTTTCTCCTCAGGACCATCCACCAGCGTGGACTCTGGCTGGGATATGGCAGGGCTGGGGAGGAAAATGTGGAAGGAAAAAGAAGGGAGAAAGGAAGATGTTATTGTAAACCAGTAAGGAAATTTAATGGGGGGGGGGCGGGCACCCTCTGTGGTGCTCAGGGGTGAGCTGCTGGGCACATGCCCTGACCCTTGTGCTCGCTCTCCAGCCCCGAGACTTGTAGTTTTCTTCCGTGGAGCGTGTCACTTCACTCTCTGAGCCAACGGGGCTTGTCCAAAATAGAAGTTGAAGCATTTTGACTGACTGGGACCATCGGAGAGCTGCAGAAGGATGAATTTTTTTTCCTTTTAACCAAATGAACCGTTTTTGAGGATTGCGCGTTATCTGGGTTCCGGAGGGAGGCGTTTGTCAGATGGTGTCTGCGGGGTCTCCCTCCTCAGCGCTGCTCCTGGCCAGACCCCTGTGTTCTGGTTCCTGTTGCTGTTTCTCCTCGGAGGTTTGTTCCTCGTGCTGCCCGGTTGTGTCCAGAGTCCAGTGAGCGGGAGCGGTCACCTGGCTACTGTCCTCCTGGCATCAGGTACTCAGATGGGCTCTAGAAAGATGCTCAGACGGACCTTTTCACTCTCTTCTCCGGGAGGAGCAGCTGGTCTGTGGAGGAGCTCGCTGCGCCAAAGGGGACCTTCAGCTGAGAAGTGGAAACGAGGGTTGGGGTTGGCCCAGCAGGCAGGCGCTTGCCTCACGTGGGGCACACCTGGATCCCTGGAACCACATATGGTCCCCCAGGCTCTGCCAGGAATGATTCCTGAGCACTGAGGCAGGAGGAAACCCTGACCATCGTCGGGTTCCCAAGGACTGCTGCGGTCTGAAGCACTGGAACCTTCCAGAGACCTTGTGCATTCAGATGGAGCACCAGACGTTGCCCGCCAGGCCTTTGGGGGCAGCGGCTGGAGTCAGGCTGAGAGCCGGCAGTTAACTGGGAACATCCGGCTGGGCTCTCCGGAAGCCGAGAGGACGGTCCTGGGCGTGTGTCCGAGCGCGACCCCCCCTGCCAGAGCACGGCTGGACTGGGCCCCTCTGGGCACTGTGGAGGCTTCGTGGGGAGCCGCCCGTGCTTGGCTCTCTCCTCAGGTGAGGTGGTCCTCAGAGGGTCTGTCAGAGTGGTGCCAAGCTGCTGACTGGTCACAGGCCCGTCACCTCAGGGAGCCCTCGTGGCGGGGCAAGAGCGCTTCCTGCTTCCTCATCCTGCTGCTTTTGTAACAACTGAGTCACTGTCACTGTCATCCCGTTTGTTGCTCATCGATTTGTTCGAGCGCACCAGTAACGTCTCTCATTGAGAGACTTATTGTTACTGTTTTTGTCATATCCAATATGCACGGGTAGCTTGCCAGTCTCTGCCACTCGGGCTGGATACT